>NW_026988784.1:0-221942 GCF_030222135.1 Aotus nancymaae
TCCAAAACGCAGCTATCTAACAGAACGGTTGTCAATGTGTGCACTCAACTTCCAGAGTTAAACCCGTGTGTGGATTCAGCAGTCTGCAAACACTTTCTCTGCAGAGTCCCAAAACAGGCGTTTTCAGCCCATTACCGGCATATGGAAGAAACAGCAGTAAGCACAGGGAAATATCTGCTTCTAAATCCAAAACGCAGCTATCTAACAGAACGGTTGTCAATGTGTTGCACTCAACTTCCAGAGTTAAACCCGTGTGTGGATTCAGCAGTCTGCAAACACTTTCTCTGCAGAGTCCCAAAACAGGCGTTTTCAGCCCATTACCGGCATATGGAAGAAACAGCACTAAGCACAGGGAAATATCTGCTTCTAAATCCAAAACGCAGCTATCTAACAGAATGGTTGTCAATGTGTGCACTCAACTTCCAGAGTTAAAGCCGTGTGTGGATTCAGCAGTCTGCAAACACCTTTCTCTGCAGAGTCCCAAAACAGGCGTTATCAGCCCATTACCGGCATATGGAAGAAACAGCAGTAAGCCCAGGGAAATATCTGCTTCTAAATCCAAAACGCAGCTATCTAACAGAACGGTTGTCAATGTGTGCACTCAACTTCCAGAGTTAAACCCGTGTGTGGATTCAGCAGGTCTGCAAACACTTTCTCTGCAGAGTCCCAAAACAGGCGTTTTCAGCCCATTACCGGCATATGGAAGAAACAGCAGTAAGCACAGGGAAATATCTGCTTCTAAATCCAAAACGCAGCTATCTAACAGAACGGTTGTCAACGTGTGCACTCAACTTCCAGAGTTAAACCCGTGTGTGGATTCAGCAGTCTGCAAACCCTTTCTCTGCAGAGTCCCAAAACAGGCGTTTTCAGCCCATTACCGGCATATGGAAGAAACCAGCAGTAAGCACAGGGAAATATCTGCTTCTAAATCCAAAACGCAGCTATCTAACAGAACGGTTGTCAATGTGTGCACTCAACTTCCAGAGTTAAACCCGTGTGTGGATTCAGCAGTCTGCAAACACTTTCTCTGCAGAGTCCCAAAACAGGCGTTTTCAGCCCATTACCGGCATATGGAAGAAACAGCAGTAAGCACAGGGAAATATCTGCTTCTAAATCCAAAACGCAGCTATCTAACAGAACGGTTGTCAATGTGTGCACTCAACTTCCAGAGTTAAACCCGTGTGTGGATTCAGCAGTCTGCAAACACTTTCTCTGCAGAGTCCCAAAACAGGCGTTTTCAGCCCATTACCGGCATATGGAAGAAACAGCAGTAAGCACAGGGAAATATCTGCTTCTAAATCCAAAACGCAGCTATCTAACAGAACGGTTGTCAATGTGTGCACTCAACTTCCAGAGTTAAAGCCGTGTGTGGATTCAGCAGTCTGCAAACACTTTCTCTGCAGAGTCCCAAAACAGGCGTTATCAGCCCATTACCGGCATATGGAAGAAACAGCAGTAAGCCCAGGGAAATATCTGCTTCTAAATCCAAAACGCAGCTATCTAACAGAACGGTTGTCAATGTGTGCACTCAACTTCCAGAGTTAAACCCGTGTGTGGATTCAGCAGTCTGCAAACACTTTCTCTGCAGAGTCCCAAAACAGGCGTTTTCAGCCCATTACCGGCATATGGAAGAAACAGCAGTAAGCACAGGGAAATATCTGCTTCTAAATCCAAAACCCAGCTATCTAACAGAACGGTTTGTCAACGTGTGCACTCAACTTCCAGAGTTAAACCCGTGTGTGGATTCAGCAGTCTGCAAACACTTTCTCTGCAGAGTCCCAAAACAGGCGTTTTCAGCCCATTACCGGCATATGGAAGAAACAGCAGTAAGCACAGGGAAATATCTGCTTCTAAATCCAAAACGCAGCTATCTAACAGAACGGTTGTCAATGTGTGCACTCAACTTCCAGAGTTAAACCCGTGTGTGGATTCAGCAGTCTGCAAACACTTTCTCTGCAGAGTCCCAAAACAGGCGTTTTCAGCCCATTACCGGCATATGGAAGAAACAGCAGTAAGCACAGGGAATATCTGCTTCTAAATCCAAAACGCAGCTATCTAACAGAACGGTTGTCAATGTGTGCACTCAACTTCCAGAGTTAAACCCGTGTGTGGATTCAGCAGTCTGCAAACACTTTCTTGCAGAGTCCCAAAACAGGCGTTTTCAGCCCATTACCGGCATATGGAAGAAACAGCACTAAGCACAGGGAAATATCTGCTTCTAAATCCAGAACGCAGCTATCTAACAGAACGGTTGTCAATGTGTGCACTCAACTTCCAGAGTTAAAGCCGTGTGTGGATTCAGCAGTCTGCAAACACTTTCTCTGCAGAGTCCCAAAACAGGCGTTATCAGCCCATTACCGGCATATGGAAGAAACAGCAGTAAGCCCAGGGAAATATCTGCTTCTAAATCCAAAACGCAGCTATCTAACAGAACGGTTGTCAATGTGTGCACTCAACTTCCAGAGTTAAACCCGTGTGTGGATTCAGCAGTCTGCAAACACTTTCTCTGCAGAGTCCCAAAAACAGGCGTTTTCAGCCCATTACCGGCATATGGAAGAAACAGCAGTAAGCACAGGGAAATATCTGCTTCTAAATCCAAAACCCAGCTATCTAACAGAACGGTTGTCAACGTGTGCACTCAACTTCCAGAGTTAAACCCGTGTGTGGATTCAGCAGTCTGCAAACACTTTTTCTGCAGAGTCCAAAAACAGGCGTTTCAGCCCATTACCGGCATATGGAAGAAACAGCAGTAAGCACAGGGAAATATCTGCTTCTAAATCCAAAACGCAGCTATCTAACAGAACGGTTGTCAATGTGTGCACTCAACTTCCAGAGTTAAACCCGTGTGTGGATTCAGCAGTCTGCAAACACTTTCTCTGCAGGAGTCCCAAAACAGGCGTTTTCAGCCCATTACCGGCATATGGAAGAAACAGCAGTAAGCACAGGGAAATATCTGCTTCTAAATCCAAAACGCAGCTATCTAACAGAACGGTTGTCAATGTGTGCACTCAACTTCCAGAGTTAAACCCGTGTGTGGATTCAGCAGTCTGCAAACACTTTCTCTGCAGAGTCCCAAAACAGGCGTTTTCAGCCCATTACCGGCATATGGAAGAAACAGCAGTAAGCACAGGGAAATATCTGCTTCTAAATCCAAAACGCAGCTATCTAACAGAACGGTTGTCAATGTGTGCACTCAACTTCCAGAGTTAAACCCGTGTGTGGATTCAGCAGTCTGCAAACACTTTCTCTGCAGAGTCCCAAAACAGGCGTTTTCAGCCCATTACCCGGCATATGGAAGAAACAGCACTAAGCACAGGGAAATATCTGCTTCTAAATCCAAAACGCAGCTATCTAACAGAACGGTTGTCAATGTGTGCACTCAACTTCCAGAGTTAAAGCCCGTGTGTGGATTCAGCAGTCTGCAAACACTTTCTCTGCAGAGTCCCAAAACAGGCGTTATCAGCCCATTACCGGCATATGGAAGAAACAGCAGTAAGCCCAGGGAAATATCTGCTTCTAAATCCAAAACGCAGCTATCTAACAGAACGGTTGTCAATGTGTGCACTCAACTTCCAGAGTTAAACCCCCCGTGTGTGGATTCAGCAGTCTGCAAACACTTTCTCTGCAGAGTCCCAAAACAGGCGTTTTCAGCCCATTACCGGCATATGGAAGAAACAGCAGTAAGCACAGGGAAATATCTGCTTCTAAATCCAAAACCCAGCTATCTAACAGAACGGTTGTCAACGTGTGCACTCAACTTCCAGAGTTAAACCCGTGTGTGGATTCAGCAGTCTGCAAACACTTTCTCTGCAGAGTCCCAAAACAGGCGTTTTCAGCCCATTACCGGCATATGGAAGAAACAGCAGTAAGCACAGGGAAATATCTGCTTCTAAATCCAAAACGCAGCTATCTAACAGAACGGTTGTCAATGTGTGCACTCAACTTCCAGAGTTAAACCCGTGTGTGGATTCAGCAGTCTGCAAACACTTTCTCTGCAGAGTCCCAAAACAGGCGTTTTCAGCCCATTACCGGCATATGGAAGAAACAGCAGTAAGCACAGGGAAATATCTGCTTCTAAATCCAAAACGCAGCTATCTAACAGAACGGTTGTCAATGTGTGCACTCAACTTCCAGAGTTAAAACCGTGTGTGGATTCAGCAGTCTGCAAACACTTTCTCTGCAGAGTCCCAAAACAGGCGTTTTCAGCCCATTACCCGGCGTATGGAAGAAACAGCAGTAAGCCCAGGGAAATATCTGCTTCTAAATCCAAAACGCAGCTATCTAACAGAACGGTTGTCAATGTGTGCACTCAACTTCCAGAGTTAAACCCGTGTGTGGATTCAGCAGTCTTCAAACACTTTCTCTGCAGAGTCCCAAAACAGGCGTTTTCAGCCCATTACCGGCATATGGAAGAAACAGCAGTAAGCACAGGGAAATATCTGCTTCTAAATCCAAAACGCAGCTATCTAACAGAACGGCTGTCAATGTGTGCACTCAACTTCCAGAGTTAAACCCGTGTGTGGATTCAGCAGGCTGCAAACACTTTCTCTGCAGAGTCCCAAAACAGGCGTTTTCAGCCCATTACCGGCATATGGAAGAAACAGCAGTAAGCACAGGGAAATATCTGCTTCTAAATCCAAAAACGCAGCTATCTAACAGAACGGTTGTCAATGTGTGCACTCAACTTCCAGAGTTAAACCCGTGTGTGGATTCAGCAGGTCTGCAAACACTTTCTCTGCAGAGTCCCAAAACAGGCGTTTTCAGCCCATTACCGGCATATGGAAGAAACAGCAGTAAGCACAGGGAAATATCTGCTTCTAAAATCCAAAACGCAGCTATCTAACAGAACGGTTGTCAATGTGTGCACTCAACTTCCAGAGTTAAACCCGTGTGTGGATTCAGCAGTCTGCAAACACTTTCTCTGCAGAGTCCCCAAACAGGCGTTTTCAGCCCATTACCGGCATATGGAAGAAACAGCAGTAAGCACAGGGAAATATCTGCTTCTAAATCCAAAACGCAGCTATCTAACAGAACGGTTGTCAATGTGTGCACTCAACTTCCAGAGTTAAAACCCGTGTGTGGATTCAGCAGTCTGCAAACACTTTCTCTGCAGAGTCCCAAAACAGGCGTTTTCAGCCCATTACCGGCATATGGAAGAAACAGCAGTAAGCACAGGGAAATATCTGCTTCTAAATCCAAAACGCAGCTATCTAACAGAACGGTTGTCAATGTGTGCACTCAACTTCCAGAGTTAAACCCGTGTGTGGATTCAGCAGTCTGCAAACACTTTCTCTGCTGAGTCCCAAAACAGGCGTTTTCAGCCCATTACCGGCATATGGAAGAAACAGCAGTAAGCACAGGGAAATATCTGCCTCTAAATCCAAAACACAGCTATCTAACAGAACGGTTGTCAATGTGTGCACTCAACTTCCAGGGTTAAACCCGTGTGTGGATTCAGCAGTCTGCAAACACTTTCTCTGCAGAGTCCCAAAACAGGCGTTTTCAGTCCATTACCGGCATATGGAAGAAACAGCAGTAAGCACAGGGAAATATCTGCTTCTAAATCCAAAAACGCAGCTATCTAACAGAACGGTTGTCAATGTGTGCACTCAACTTCCAGAGTTAAACCCGTGTGTGGATTCAGCAGTCTGCAAACACTTTCTCTGCAGAGTCCCAAAACAGGCGTTTTCAGCCCATTACCGGCATATGGAAGAAACAGCAGTAAGCACAGGGAAATATCTGCCTCTAAATCCAAAACGCAGCTATCTAACAGAACGGTTGTCAATGTGTGCACTCAAACTTCCAGGGTTAAACCCGTGTGTGGATTCAGCAGTCTGCAAACACTTTCTCTGCAGAGTCCCAAAACAGGCGTTTTCAGCCCATTACCGGCATATGGAAGAAACAGCAGGAAGCACAGGGAAATATCTGCTTCTAAATCCAAAACGCAGCTATCTAACAGAACGGTTTGTCAATGTGTGCACTCAACTTCCAGAGTTAAACCCGTGTGTGGATTCAGCAGTCTGCAAACATCTTTCTCTGCTGAGTCCCAAAACAGGCGTTTTCAGCCCATTACCGGCATATGGAAGAAACAGCAGTAAGCACAGGGAAATATCTGCTTCTAAATCCAAAACGCAGCTATCTAACAGAAACGGTTGTCAATGTGTGCACTCAACTTCCAGAGTTAAACCCGTGTGTGGATTCAGCAGTCTGCAAACATCTTCTCTGCAGAGTCCCAAAACAGGCGTTTTCAGCCCATTACCGGCATATGGGAAGAAACAGCAGTAAGCACAGGGAAATATCTGCTTCTAAATCCAAAACGCAGCTATCTAACAGAACGGTTGTCAATGTGTGCACTCAACTTCCAGAGGTAAACCCGTGTGTGGATTCAGCAGTCTGCAAACACTTTCTCTGCTGAGTCCCAAAACAGGCGTTTTCAGCCCATTACCGGCATATGGAAGAAACAGCAGGAAGCACAGGGAAATATCTGCTTCTAAATCCAAAAACGCAGCTATCTAACAGAACGGTTGTCAATGTGTGCACTCAACTTCCAGAGTTAAACCCGTGTGTGGATTCAGCAGTCTGCAAACACTTTCTCTGCAGAGTCCCAAAACAGGCGTTTTCAGCCCATTACCGGCATATGGAAGAAACAGCAGTAAGCCCAGGGAAATATCTGCTTCTAAATCCAAAACGCAGCTATCTAACAGAACGGTTGTCAATGTGTGCACTCAACTTCTAGAGTTAAACCCGTGTGTGGATTCAGCAGTCTGCAAACATTTTCTCTGCAGAGTCCCAAAACAGGCGTTTTCAGCCCATTACCGGCATATGGAAGAAACAGCAGTAAGCACAGGGAAATATCTGCTTCTAAAATCCAAAACGCAGCTATCTAACAGAACGGTTGTCAATGTGTGCACTCAACTTCCAGAGTTAAACCCGTGTGTGGATTCAGCAGTCTGCAAACACTTTCTCTGCAGAGTCCCAAAACAGGCGTTTTCAGCCCATTACCGGCATATGGAAGAAACAGCAGTAAGCACAGGGAAATATCTGCTTCTAAATCCAAAACGCAGCTATCTAACAGAACGGTTGTCAATGTGTGCACTCAACTTCCAGAGTTAAACCCGTGTGTGGATTCAGCAGTCTGCAAACATCTTCTCTGCAGAGTCCCAAAACAGGCGTTTTCAGCCCATTACCGGCATATAGAAGAAACAGCAGTAAGCACAGGGAAATATCTGCTTCTAAATCCAAAACGCAGCTATCTAACAGAACGGTTGTCAATGTGTGCACTCAACTTCCAGAGTTAAACCCGTGTATGGATTCAGCAGTCTGCAAACACTTTCTCTGCAGAGTCCCAAAACAGGCGTTTTCAGCATATTACCGGCATATGGAAGAAACAGCAGTAAGCACAGGGAAATATCTGCTTCTAAATCCAAAACGCAGCTATCTAACAGAACGGTTGTCAATGTGTGCACTCAACTTCCAGAGTTAAACCCGTGTATGGATTCAGCAGTCTGCAAACACTTTCTCTGCAGAGTCCCAAAACAGGCGTTTTCAGCGTATTACCGGCATATGGAAGAAACAGCAGTAAGCACAGGGAAATATCTGCTTCTAAATCCAAAACGCAGCTATCTAACCGAACCGTTGTCAATGTGTGCACTCAACTTCCAGAGTTAAGCCCGTGTGTGGATTCAGCAGTCTGCAAACACTTTCTCTGCAGAGTCCCAAAACAGGCGTTTTCAGCCCATTAACCGGCATTATGGAAGAAACAGCAGTAAGCACAGGGAAATATCTGCTTCTAAATCCAAAACGCAGCTATCTAACAGAACGGTTGTCAATGTGTGCACTCAACTTCCAGAGTTAAACCCGTGTGTGGATTCAGCAGTCTGCAAACACTTTCTCTGCAGAGTCCCAAAACAGGCGTTTTCAGCATATTACCGGCATATGGAAGAAACAGCAGTAAGCACAGGGAAATATCTGCTTCTAAATCCAAACGCAGCTATCTAACCGAACCGTTGTCAATGTGTGCACTCAACTTCCAGAGTTAAGCCCGTGTGTGGATTCAGCAGTCTGCAAACACTTTCTCTGCAGAGTCCCAAAACAGGCGTTTTCAGCCCATTACCCGGCATATGGAAGAAACAGCAGTAAGCACAGGGGAAATATCTGCTTCTAAATCCAAAATGCAGCTATCTAACAGAACGGTTGTCATGTGTGCACTCAACTTCCAGAGTTAAACCCGTGTGTGGATTCAGCAGTCTGCAAACACTTTCTCTGCCGAGTCCCAAAAACAGGCGTTTTCAGCCCATTACCGGCATATGGAAGAAACAGCAGTAAGCACAGGGAAATATCTGCTTCTAAATCCAAAACGCAGCTATCTAACAGAACGGTTGTCAATGTGTGCACTCAACTTCCAGAGTTAAACCCGTGTGTGGATTCAGCAGTCTGCAAACACTTTCTCTACAGATTCCCAAAACAGGCGTTTTCAGCCCATTACGGCATATGGAAGAAACAGCAGTAAGCACAGGGAAATATCTGCTTCTAAATCCAAAACGCAGCTATCTAACAGAACGGTTGTCAATGTGGCACCTCAACTTCCAGAGTTAAACCCGTGTGTGGATTCAGCAGGTCTGCAAACACTTCTCTGCTGAGTCCCAAAAACAGGCGTTTTCAGCCCATTACTGGCATATGGAAGAAACAGCAGTAAGCACGGGGAAATATCTGCTTCTAAATCCAAAACGCAGCAATCTACCAGAACGGTTGTCAATGTGTGCACTCAACTTCCAGAGTTAAACCCGTGTGTGGATTCAGCAGTCTGCAAACACTTTCTCTGCAGAGTCCCAAAACAGGCGTTTTCAGCCCATTACCGGCATATGGAAAGAAACAGCAGTAAGCACAGGGAAATATCTGCTTCTAAATCCAAAACCCAGCTATCTAACAGAACGGTTGTCAACGTGTGCACTCAACTTCCAGAGTTAAACCCGTGTGGATTCAGCAGTCTGCAAACACTTTCTCTGCAGAGTCCCAAAACAGGCGTTTTCAGCCCATTACCCGGCATATGGAAGAAACAGCAGTAAGCACAGGGAAATATCTGCTTCTAAATCCAAAACGCAGCTATCTAACAGAACGGTGTCAATGTGTGCACTCAACTTCCAGAGTTAAACCCGTGTGTGGATTCAGCAGTCTGCAAACACTTTCTCTGCAGAGTCCCAAAACAGGCGTTTTCAGCCCATTACCGGCATATGGAAGAAACAGCAGTAAGCACAGGGAAATATCTGCTTCTAAATCCAAAACGCAGCTATCTAACAGAACGGTTGTCAATGTGTGCACTCAACTTCCAGAGTTAAACCCGTGTGTGGATTCAGCAGTCTGCAAACACTTTCTCTGCAGAGTCCCAAAACAGGCGTTTTCAGCCCATTACTGGCATATGGAAGAAACAGCAGTAAGCACAGGGAAATATCTGCTTCTAAATCCAAAACGCAGCTATCTAACAGAACGGTTGTCAATGTGTGCACTCAACTTCCAGAGTTAAACCCGTGTGTGGATTCAGCAGTCTGCAAACACTTTCTCTGCAGAGTCCCAAAACAGGCGTTTTCAGCCCATTACCGGCATATGGAAGAAACAGCACTAAGCACAGGGAAATATCTGCTTCTAAATCCAAAACGCAGCTATCTAACAGAACGGTTGTCAATGTGTGCACTCAACTTCCAGAGTTAAAGCCGTGTGTGGATTCAGCAGTCTGCAAACACTTTCTCTGCAGAGTCCCAAAACAGGCGTTATCAGCCCATTACCGGCATATGGAAGAAACAGCAGTAAGCCCAGGGAAATATCTGCTTCTAAATCCAAAACGCAGCTATCTAACAGAACGGTTGTCAATGTGTGCACTCAACTTCCAGAGTTAAACCCGTGTGTGGATTCAGCAGTCTGCAAACACTTTCTCTGCAGAGTCCTAAAACAGGCGTTTTCAGCCCATTACCGGCATATGGAAGAAACAGCAGTAAGCACAGGGAAATATCTGCTTCTAAATCCAAAACCCAGCTATCTAACAGAACGGTTGTCAACGTGTGCACTCAACTTCCAGAGTTAAACCCCGTGTGTGGATTCAGCAGTCTGCAAACACTTTCTCTGCAGAGTCCCAAAACAGGCGTTTTCCAGCCCATTACCCGGCATATGGAAGAAACAGCAGTAAGCACAGGGAAATATCTGCTTCTAAATCCAAAACGCAGCTATCTAACAGAACGGTTGTCAATGTGTGCACTCAACTCCAGAGTTAAACCCGTGTGTGGATTCAGCAGTCTGCAAACCACTTTCTCTGCCGAGTCCCAAAACAGGCGTTTTCAGCCCATTACCGGCATATGGAAGAAACAGCAGTAAGCACAGGGAAATATCTGCTTCTAAATCCAAACGCAGCTATCTAACAGAACGGTTGTCAATGTGTGCACTCAACTTCCAGAGTTAAAACCCGTGTGTGGATTCAGCAGTCTGCAAGCACTTTCTCTGCAGAGTCCCAAAACAGGCGTTTTCAGCCCATTACCCGGCATATGGAAGAAACAGCAGTAAGCACAGGGAAATATCTGCTTCTAAATCCAAAACGCAGCTATCTAACAGAACGGTTTGTCAATGTGTGCACTCAACTTCCAGAGTTAAACCCGAGTGTGGATTCAGCAGTCTGCAAACACTTTCTCTGCAGAGTCCCAAAACAGGCGTTTTCAGCCCATTTACCGGCATATGGAAGAAACAGCAGTAAGCCCAGGGAAATATCTGCTTCTAAATCCAAAACGCAGCTATCTAACAGAACGGTTGTCAATGTGTGCACTCAACTTCCAGAGTTAAACCCGTGTGTGGATTCAGCAGTCTGCAAACACTTTCTCTGCAGAGTCCAAAAACAGGCGTTTTCAGCCCATTACCGGCATATGGAAGAAACAGCAGTAAGCACAGGGAATATCTGCTTCTAAATCCAAAACCCAGCTATCTAAACAGAACGGTTGTCAACGTGTGCACTCAACTTCCAGAGTTAAACCCGTGTGTGGATTCAGCAGTCTGCAAACACTTTCTCTGCAGAGTCCCAAAACAGGCGTTTTCAGCCCATTACCGGCATATGGAAGAAACAGCAGTAAGCACAGGGAAATATCTGCTTCTAAATCCAAAACGCAGCTATCTAACAGAACGGTTGTCAATGTGTGCACTCAACTTCCAGAGTTAAACCCGTGTGTGGATTCAGCAGTCTGCAAACACTTTCTCTGCAGAGTCCCAAAACAGGCGTTTTCAGCCCATTACCGGCATATGGAAGAAACAGCAGTAAGCACAGGGAAATATCTGCTTCTAAATCCAAAACGCAGCTATCTAACAGAACGGTTGTCATTGTGTGCACTCAACTTCCAGAGTTAAACCCGTGTGTGGATTCAGCAGTCTGCAAACATTTTCTCTGCAGAGTCCCAAAACAGGCGTTTTCAGCACATTACCGGCATATGGAAGAAACAGCACTAAGCACAGGGAAATATCTGCTTCTAAATCCAAAACGCAGCTATCTAACAGAACGGTTGTCAATGTGTGCACTCAACTTCCAGAGTTAAAGCCGTGTTTGGATTCAGCAGTCTGCAAACACTTTCTCTGCAGAGTCCCAAAACAGGCGTTATCAGCCCATTACCGGCATATGGAAGAAACAGCAGTAAGCCCAGGGAAATATCTGCTTCTAAATCCAAAACGCAGCTATCTAACAGAACGGTTGTCAATGTGTGCACTCAACTTCCAGAGTTAAACCCGTGTGTGGATTCAGCAGTCTGCAAACACTTTCTCTGCAGAGTCCCAAAACAGGCGTTTTCAGCCCATTACCGGCATATGGAAGAAACAGCAGTAAGCACAGGGAAATATCTGTTTCTAAATCCAAAACCCAGCTATCTAACAGAACGGTTGTCAACGTGTGCACTCAACTTCCAGAGTTAAACCCGTGTGTGGATTCAGCAGTTTGCAAACACTTTCTCTGCAGAGTCCCAAAACAGGCGTTTTCAGCCCATTACCGGCATATGGAAGAAACAGCAGTAAGCACAGGGAAATATCTGCTTCTAAATCCAAAACGCAGCTATCTAACAGAACGGTTGTCAATGTGTGCACTCAACTTCCAGAGTTAAACCCGTGTGTGGATTCAGCAGTCTGCAAACACTTTCTCTGCAGAGTCCCAAAACAGGCGTTTTCAGCCCATTACCGGCATATGGAAGAAACAGCAGTAAGCACAGGGAAATATCTGCTTCTAAATCCAAAACGCAGCTATCTAACAGAACGGTTGTCAATGTGTGCACTCAACTTCCAGAGTTAAACCCGTGTGTGGATTCAGCAGTCTGCAAACACTTTCTCTGCAGAGTCCCAAAACAGGCGTTTTCAGCCCATTACCGGCATATGGAAGAAACAGCAGTAAGCACAGGGAAATATCTGCTTCTAAATCCAAAACGCAGCTATCTAACAGAACGGTTGTCAATGTGTGCACTCAACTTCCAGAGTTAAAGCCGTGTGTGGATTCAGCAGTCTGCAAACACTTTCTCTGCAGAGTCCCAAAACAGGCGTTATCAGCCCATTACCGGCATATGGAAGAAACAGCAGTAAGCCCAGGGAAATATCTGCTTCTAAATCCAAAACGCAGCTATCTAACAGAACGGTTGTCAATGTGTGCACTCAACTTCCAGAGTTAAACCCGTGTGTGGATTCAGCAGTCTGCAAACACTTTCTCTGCAGAGTCCCAAAACAGGCGTTTTCAGCCCATTACCGGCATATGGAAGAAACAGCAGTAAGCACAGGGAAATATCTGCTTATAAATCCAAAACCCAGCTATCTAACAGAACGGTTGTCAACGTGTGCACTCAACTTCCAGAGTTAAAGCCGTGTGTGGATTCAGCAGTCTGCAAACACTTTCTCTGCAGAGTCCCAAAACAGGCGTTTTCAGCCCATTACCGGCATATGGAAGAAACAGCAGTAAGCACAGGGAAATATCTGCTTCTAAATCCAAAACGCAGCTATCTAACAGAACGGTTGTCAATGTGTGCACTCAACTTCCAGAGTTAAACCCGTGTGTGGATTCAGCAGTCTGCAAACACTTTCTCTGCAGAGTCCCAAAACAGGCGTTTTCAGCCCATTACCGGCATATGGAAGAAACAGCAGTAAGCACAGGGAAATATCTGCTTCTAAATCCAAAACGCAGCTATCTAACAGAACGGTTGTCAACGTGTGCACTCAACTTCCAGAGTTAAACCCGTGTGTGGATTCAGCAGTCTGCAAACACTTTCTCTGCAGAGTCCCAAAACAGGCGTTTTCAGCCCATTACCGGCATATGGAAGAAACAGCAGTAAGCACAGGGAAATATCTGCTTCTAAATCCAAAACGCAGCTATCTAACAGAACGGTTGTCAATGTGTGCACTCAACTTCCAGAGTTAAACCCGTGTGTGGATTCAGCAGTCTGCAAACACTTTCTCTGCAGAGTCCCAAAACAGGCGTTATCAGCCCATTACCGGCATATGGAAGAAACAGCAGTAAGCCCAGGGAAATATCTGCTTCTAAATCCAAAACGCAGCTATCTAACAGAACGGTTGTCAATGTGTGCACTCAACTTCCAGAGTTAAACCCGTGTGTGGATTCAGCAGTCTGCAAACACTTTCTCTGCAGAGTCCCAAAACAGGCGTTTTCAGCCCATTACCGGCATATGGAAGAAACAGCAGTAAGCACAGGGAAATATCTGTTTCTAAATCCAAAACCCAGCTATCTAACAGAACGGTTGTCAACGTGTGCACTCAACTTCCAGAGTTAAACCCGTGTGTGGATTCAGCAGTTTGCAAACACTTTCTCTGCAGAGTCCCAAAACAGGCGTTTTCAGCCCATTACCGGCATATGGAAGAAACAGCAGTAAGCACAGGGAAATATCTGCTTCTAAATCCAAAACGCAGCTATCTAACAGAACGGTTGTCAATGTGTGCACTCAACTTCCAGAGTTAAACCCGTGTGTGGATTCAGCAGTCTGCAAACACTTTCTCTGCAGAGTCCCAAAACAGGCGTTTTCAGCCCATTACCGGCATATGGAAGAAACAGCAGTAAGCACAGGGAAATATCTGCTTCTAAATCCAAAACGCAGCTATCTAACAGAACGGTTGTCAATGTGTGCACTCAACTTCCAGAGTTAAACCCGTGTGTGGATTCAGCAGTCTGCAAACACTTTCTCTGCAGAGTCCCAAAACAGGCGTTTTCAGCCCATTACCGGCATATGGAAGAAACAGCAGTAAGCACAGGGAAATATCTGCTTCTAAATCCAAAACGCAGCTATCTAACAGAACGGTTGTCAATGTGTGCACTCAACTTCCAGAGTTAAAGCCGTGTGTGGATTCAGCAGTCTGCAAACACTTTCTCTGCAGAGTCCCAAAACAGGCGTTATCAGCCCATTACCGGCATATGGAAGAAACAGCAGTAAGCCCAGGGAAATATCTGCTTCTAAATCCAAAACGCAGCTATCTAACAGAACGGTTGTCAATGTGTGCACTCAACTTCCAGAGTTAAACCCGTGTGTGGATTCAGCAGTCTGCAAACACTTTCTCTGCAGAGTCCCAAAACAGGCGTTTTCAGCCCATTACCGGCATATGGAAGAAACAGCAGTAAGCACAGGGAAATATCTGCTTATAAATCCAAAACCCAGCTATCTAACAGAACGGTTGTCAACGTGTGCACTCAACTTCCAGAGTTAAAGCCGTGTGTGGATTCAGCAGTCTGCAAACACTTTCTCTGCAGAGTCCCAAAACAGGCGTTTTCAGCCCATTACCGGCATATGGAAGAAACAGCAGTAAGCACAGGGAAATATCTGCTTCTAAATCCAAAACGCAGCTATCTAACAGAACGGTTGTCAATGTGTGCACTCAACTTCCAGAGTTAAACCCGTGTGTGGATTCAGCAGTCTGCAAACACTTTCTCTGCAGAGTCCCAAAACAGGCGTTTTCAGCCCATTACCGGCATATGGAAGAAACAGCAGTAAGCACAGGGAAATATCTGCTTCTAAATCCAAAACGCAGCTATCTAACAGAACGGTTGTCAATGTGTGCACTCAACTTCCAGAGTTAAACCCGTGTGTGGATTCAGCAGTCTGCAAACACTTTCTCTGCAGAGTCCCAAAACAGGCGTTTTCAGCCCATTACCGGCATATGGAAGAAACAGCAGTAAGCACAGGGAAATATCTGCTTCTAAATCCAAAACGCAGCTATCTAACAGAACGGTTGTCAATGTGTGCACTCAACTTCCAGAGTTAAAGCCGTGTGTGGATTCAGCAGTCTGCAAACACTTTCTCTGCAGAGTCCCAAAACAGGCGTTATCAGCCCATTACCGGCATATGGAAGAAACAGCAGTAAGCCCAGGGAAATATCTGCTTCTAAATCCAAAACGCAGCTATCTAACAGAACGGTTGTCAATGTGTGCACTCAACTTCCAGAGTTAAACCCGTGTGTGGATTCAGCAGTCTGCAAACACTTTCTCTGCAGAGTCCCAAAACAGGCGTTTTCAGCCCATTACCGGCATATGGAAGAAACAGCAGTAAGCACAGGGAAATATCTGCTTCTAAATCCAAAACCCAGCTATCTAACAGAACGGTTGTCAACGTGTGCACTCAACTTCCAGAGTTAAAGCCGTGTGTGGATTCAGCAGTCTGCAAACACTTTCTCTGCAGAGTCCCAAAACAGGCGTTTTCAGCCCATTACCGGCATATGGAAGAAACAGCAGTAAGCACAGGGAAATATCTGCTTCTAAATCCAAAACGCAGCTATCTAACAGAACGGTTGTCAATGTGTGCACTCAACTTCCAGAGTTAAACCCGTGTGTGGATTCAGCAGTCTGCAAACACTTTCTCTGCAGAGTCCCAAAACAGGCGTTTTCAGCCCATTACCGGCATATGGAAGAAACAGCAGTAAGCACAGGGAAATATCTGCTTCTAAATCCAAAACGCAGCTATCTAACAGAACGGTTGTCAATGTGTGCACTCAACTTCCAGAGTTAAACCCGTGTGTGGATTCAGCAGTCTGCAAACACTTTCTCTGCAGAGTCCCAAAACAGGCGTTTTCAGCCCATTACCGGCATATGGAAGAAACAGCACTAAGCACAGGGAAATATCTGCTTCTAAATCCAAAACGCAGCTATCTAACAGAACGGTTGTCAACGTGTGCACTCAACTTCCAGAGTTAAAGCCGTGTGTGGATTCAGCAGTCTGCAAACACTTTCTCTGCAGAGTCCCAAAACAGGCGTTTTCAGCCCATTACCGGCATATGGAAGAAACAGCAGTAAGCCCAGGGAAATATCTGCTTCTAAATCCAAAACGCAGCTATCTAACAGAACGGTTGTCAATGTGTGCACTCAACTTCCAGAGTTAAACCCGTGTGTGGATTCAGCAGTCTGCAAACACTTTCTCTGCAGAGTCCCAAAACAGTCGTTTTCAGCCCATTACCGGCATATGGAAGAAACAGCAGTAAGCACAGGGAAATATCTGCCTCTAAATCCAAAACGCAGCTATCTAACAGAACGGTTGTCAATGTGTGCACTCAACTTCCAGAGTTAAACCCGTGTGTGGATTCAGCAGTCTGCAAACACTTTCTCTGCAGAGTCCCAAAACAGGCGTTTTCAGCCCATTACCGGCATATGGAAGAAACAGCAGTAAGCACAGGGAAATATCTGCTTCTAAATCCAAAACGCAGCTATCTAACAGAACGGTTGTCAATGTGTGCACTCAACTTCCAGAGTTAAACCCGTGTGTGGATTCAGCAGTCTGCAAACACTTTCTCTGCAGAGTCCCAAAACAGGCGTTTTCAGCACATTACCGGCATATGGAAGAAACAGCACTAAGCACAGGGAAATATCTGCTTCTAAATCCAAAACGCAGCTATCTAACAGAACGGTTGTCAATGTGTGCACTCAACTTCCAGAGTTAAAGCCGTGTGTGGATTCAGCAGTCTGCAAACACTTTCTCTGCAGAGTCCCAAAACAGGCGTTTTCAGCCCATTACCGGCATATGGAAGAAACAGCAGTAAGCACAGGGAAATATCTGTTTCTAAATCCAAAACCCAGCTATCTAACAGAACGGTTGTCAATGTGTGCACTCAACTTCCAGAGTTAAACCCGTGTGTGGATTCAGCAGTCTGCAAACACTTTCTCTGCAGAGTCCCAAAACAGGCGTTTTCAGCCCATTACCGGCATATGGAAGAAACAGCAGTAAGCACAGGGAAATATCTGCTTCTAAATCCAAAACGCAGCTATCTAACAGAACGGTTGTCAATGTGTGCACTCAACTTCCAGAGTTAAACCCGTGTGTGGATTCAGCAGTCTGCAAACACTTTCTCTGCAGAGTCCCAAAACAGGCGTTTTCAGCCCATTACCGGCATATGGAAGAAACAGCAGTAAGCACAGGGAAATATCTGCTTCTAAATCCAAAACGCAGCTATCTAACAGAACGGTTGTCAATGTGTGCACTCAACTTCCAGAGTTAAACCCGTGTGTGGATTCAGCAGTCTGCAAACACTTTCTCTGCAGAGTCCCAAAACAGGCGTTTTCAGCCCATTACCGGCATATGGAAGAAACAGCAGTAAGCACAGGGAAATATCTGCTTCTAAATCCAAAACGCAGCTATCTAACAGAACGGTTGTCAATGTGTGCACTCAACTTCCAGAGTTAAACCCGTGTGTGGATTCAGCAGTCTGCAAACACTTTCTCTGCAGAGTCCCAAAACAGGCGGTTTCAGCCCATTACCGGCATATGGAAGAAACAGCACTAAGCACAGGGAAATATCTGCTTCTAAATCCAAAACGCAGCTATCTAACAGAACGGTTGTCAATGTGTGCACTCAACTTCCAGAGTTAAAGCCGTGTGTGGATTCAGCAGTCTGCAAACACTTTCTCTGCAGAGTCCCAAAACAGGCGTTATCAGCCCATTACCGGCATATGGAAGAAACAGCAGTAAGCCCAGGGAAATATCTGCTTCTAAATCCAAAACGCAGCTATCTAACAGAACGGTTGTCAATGTGTGCACTCAACTTCCAGAGTTAAACCCGTGTGTGGATTCAGCAGTCTGCAAACACTTTCTCTGCAGAGTCCCAAAACAGGCGTTTTCAGCCCATTACCGGCATATGGAAGAAACAGCAGTAAGCACAGGGAAATATCTGCTTCTAAATCCAAAACCCAGCTATCTAACAGAACGGTTGTCAACGTGTGCACTCAACTTCCAGAGTTAAACCCGTGTGTGGATTCAGCAGTCTGCAAACACTTTCTCTGCAGAGTCCCAAAACAGGCGTTTTCAGCCCATTACCGGCATATGGAAGAAACAGCAGTAAGCACAGGGAAATATCTGCTTCTAAATCCAAAACGCAGCTATCTAACAGAACGGTTGTCAACGTGTGCACTCAACTTCCAGAGTTAAACCCGTGTGTGGATTCAGCAGTCTGCAAACACTTTCTCTGCAGAGTCCCAAAACAGGCGTTTTCAGCCCATTACCGGCATATGGAAGAAACAGCAGTAAGCACAGGGAAATATCTGCTTCTAAATCCAAAACGCAGCTATCTAACAGAACGGTTGTCAATGTGTGCACTCAACTTCCAGAGTTAAACCCGTGTGTGGATTCAGCAGTCTGCAAACACTTTCTCTGCAGAGTCCCAAAACAGGCGTTTTCAGCCCATTACCGGCATATGGAAGAAACAGCAGTAAGCACAGGGAAATATCTGCTTCTAAATCCAAAACGCAGCTATCTAACAGAACGGTTGTCAATGTGTGCACTCAACTTCCAGAGTTAAACCCGTGTGTGGATTCAGCAGTCTGCAAACACTTTCTCTGCAGAGTCCCAAAACAGGCGTTTTCAGCCCATTACCGGCATATGGAAGAAACAGCAGTAAGCACAGGGAAATATCTGCTTCTAAATCCAAAACGCAGCTATCTAACAGAACGGTTGTCAATGTGTGCACTCAACTTCCAGAGTTAAACCCGTGTGTGGATTCAGCAGTCTGCAAACACTTTCTCTGCAGAGTCCCAAAACAGGCGTTTTCAGCCCATTACCGGCATATGGAAGAAACAGCACTAAGCACAGGGAAATATCTGCTTCTAAATCCAAAACGCAGCTATCTAACAGAACGGTTGTCAATGTGTGCACTCAACTTCCAGAGTTAAAGCCGTGTGTGGATTCAGCAGTCTGCAAACACTTTCTCTGCAGAGTCCCAAAACAGGCATTATCAGCCCATTACCGGCATATGGAAGAAACAGCAGTAAGCCCAGGGAAATATCTGCTTCTAAATCCAAAACGCAGCTATCTAACAGAACGGTTGTCAATGTGTGCACTCAACTTCCAGAGTTAAACCCGTGTTTGGATTCAGCAGTCTGCAAACACTTTCTCTGCAGAGTCCCAAAACAGGCGTTTTCAGCCCATTACCGGCATATGGAAGAAACAGCAGTAAGCACAGGGAAATATCTGCTTCTAAATCCAAAACCCAGCTATCTAACAGAACGGTTGTCAACGTGTGCACTCAACTTCCAGAGTTAAACCCGTGTGTGGATTCAGCAGTCTGCAAACACTTTCTCTGCAGAGTCCCAAAACAGGCGTTTTCAGCCCATTACCGGCATATGGAAGAAACAGCAGTAAGCACAGGGAAATATCTGCTTCTAAATCCAAAACGCAGCTATCTAACAGAACGGTTGTCAATGTGTGCACTCAACTTCCAGAGTTAAACCCGTGTGTGGATTCAGCAGTCTGCAAACACTTTCTCTGCAGAGTCCCAAAACAGGCGTTTTCAGCCCATTACCGGCATATGGAAGAAACAGCAGTAAGCACAGGGAAATATCTGCTTCTAAATCCAAAACGCAGCTATCTAACAGAACGGTTGTCAATGTGTGCACTCAACTTCCAGAGTTAAACCCGTGTGTGGATTCAGCAGTCTGCAAACACTTTCTCTGCAGAGTCCCAAAACAGGCGTTTTCAGCCCATTACCGGCATATGGAAGAAACAGCAGTAAGCACAGGGAAATATCTGCTTCTAAATCCAAAACGCAGCTATCTAACAGAACGGTTGTCAATGTGTGCACTCAACTTCCAGAGTTAAAGCCGTGTGTGGATTCAGCAGTCTGCAAACACTTTCTCTGCAGAGTCCCAAAACAGGCGTTATCAGCCCATTACCGGCATATGGAAGAAACAGGAGTAAGCCCAGGGAAATATCTGCTTCTAAATCCAAAACGCAGCTATCTAACAGAACGGTTGTCAATGTGTGCACTCAACTTCCAGAGTTAAACCCGTGTGTGGATTCAGCAGTCTGCAAACACTTTCTCTGCAGAGTCCCAAAACAGGCGTTTTCAGCCCATTACCGGCATATGGAAGAAACAGCAGTAAGCACAGGGAAATATCTGCTTCTAAATCCAAAACCCAGCTATCTAACAGAACGGTTGTCAACGTGTGCACTCAACTTCCAGAGTTAAACCCGTGTGTGGATTCAGCAGTCTGCAAACACTTTCTCTGCAGAGTCCCAAAACAGGCGTTTTCAGCCCATTACCGGCATATGGAAGAAACAGCAGTAAGCACAGGGAAATATCTGCTTCTAAATCCAAAACGCAGCTATCTAACAGAACGGTTGTCAATGTGTGCACTCAACTTCCAGAGTTAAACCCGTGTGTGGATTCAGCAGTCTGCAAACACTTTCTCTGCAGAGTCCCAAAACAGGCGTTTTCAGCCCATTACCGGCATATGGAAGAAACAGCAGTAAGCACAGGGAAATATCTGCTTCTAAATCCAAAACGCAGCTATCTAACAGAACGGTTGTCAATGTGTGCACTCAACTTCCAGAGTTAAACCCGTGTGTGGATTCAGCAGTCTGCAAACACTTTCTCTGCAGAGTCCCAAAACAGGCGTTTTCAGCCCATTACCGGCATATGGAAGAAACAGCAGTAAGCACAGGGAAATATCTGCTTCTAAATCCAAAACGCAGCTATCTAACAGAACGGTTGTCAATGTGTGCACTCAACTTCCAGAGTTAAACCCGTGTGTGGATTCAGCAGTCTGCAAACACTTTCTCTGCAGAGTCCCAAAACAGGCGTTTTCAGCCCATTACCGGCATATGGAAGAAACAGCACTAAGCACAGGGAAATATCTGCTTCTAAATCCAAAACGCAGCTATCTAACAGAACGGTTGTCAATGTGTGCACTCAACTTCCAGAGTTAAAGCCGTGTGTGGATTCAGCAGTCTGCAAACACTTTCTCTGCAGAGTCCCAAAACAGGCATTATCAGCCCATTACCGGCATATGGAAGAAACAGCAGTAAGCCCAGGGAAATATCTGCTTCTAAATCCAAAACGCAGCTATCTAACAGAACGGTTGTCAATGTGTGCACTCAACTTCCAGAGTTAAACCCGTGTGTGGATTCAGCAGTCTGCAAACACTTTCTCTGCAGAGTCCCAAAACAGGCGTTTTCAGCCCATTACCGGCATATGGAAGAAACAGCAGTAAGCACAGGGAAATATCTGCTTCTAAATGCAAAACCCAGCTATCTAACAGAACGGTGGTCAACGTGTGCACTCAACTTCCAGAGTTAAAGCCGTGTGTGGATTCAGCAGTCTGCAAACACTTTCTCTGCAGAGTCCCAAAACAGGCGTTTTCAGCCCATTACCGGCATATGGAAGAAACAGCAGTAAGCACAGGGAAATATCTGCTTCTAAATCCAAAACGCAGCTATCTAACAGAACGGTTGTCAATGTGTGCACTCAACTTCCAGAGTTAAACCCGTCTGTGGATTCAGCAGTCTGCAAACACTTTCTCTGCAGAGTCCCAAAACAGGCGTTTTCAGCCCATTACCGGCATATGGAAGAAACAGCAGTAAGCACAGGGAAATATCTGCTTCTAAATCCAAAACGCAGCTATCTAACAGAACGGTTGTCAATGTGTGCACTCAACTTCCAGAGTTAAACCCGTGTGTGGATTCAGCAGTCTGCAAACACTTTCTCTGCAGAGTCCCAAAACAGGCGTTTTCAGCCCATTACCGGCATATGGAAGAAACAGCAGTAAGCCCAGGGAAATATCTGCTTCTAAATCCAAAACGCAGCTATCTAACAGAACGGTTGTCAATGTGTGCACTCAACTTCCAGAGTTAAACCCGTGTGTGGATTCAGCAGTCTGCAAACACTTTCTCTGCAGAGTCCCAAAACAGGCGTTTTCAGCCCATTACCGGCATATGGAAGAAACAGCAGTAAGCACAGGGAAATATCTGCTTCTAAATCCAAAACGCAGCTATCTAACAGAACGGCTGTCAATGTGTGCACTCAACTTCCAGAGTTAAACCCGTGTGTGGATTCAGCAGGCTGCAAACACTTTCTCTGCAGAGTCCCAAAACAGGCGTTATCAGCCCATTACCGGCATATGGAAGAAACAGCAGTAAGCACAGGGAAATATCTGCTTCTAAATCCAAAACGCAGCTATCTAACAGAACGGTTGTCAATGTGTGCACTCAACTTCCAGAGTTAAACCCGTGTGTGGATTCAGCAGTCTGCAAACACTTTCTCTGCAGAGTCCCAAAACAGGCGTTTTCAGCCCATTACCGGCATATGGAAGAAACAGCAGTAAGCACAGGGAAATATCTGCTTCTAAATCCAAAACGCAGCTATCTAACAGAACGGTTGTCAATGTGTGCACTCAACTTCCAGAGTTAAACCCGTGTGTGGATTCAGCAGTCTGCAAACACTTTCTCTGCAGAGTCCCAAAACAGGCGTTTTCAGCCCATTACCGGCATATGGAAGAAACAGCAGTAAGCACAGGGAAATATCTGCTTCTAAATCCAAAACGCAGCTATCTAACAGAACGGTTGTCAATGTGTGCACTCAACTTCCAGAGTTAAACCCGTGTGTGGATTCAGCAGTCTGCAAACACTTTCTCTGCAGAGTCCCAAAACAGGCGTTTTCAGCCCATTACCGGCATATGGAAGAAACAGCAGTAAGCACAGGGAAATATCTGCTTCTAAATCCAAAACGCAGCTATCTAACAGAACGGTTGTCAATGTGTGCACTCAACTTCCAGAGTTAAACCCGTGTGTGGATTCAGCAGTCTGCAAACACTTTCTCTGCTGAGTCCCAAAACAGGCGTTTTCAGCCCATTACCGGCATATGGAAGAAACAGCAGTAAGCACAGGGAAATATCTGCCTCTAAATCCAAAACGCAGCTATCTAACAGAACGGTTGTCAATGTGTGCACTCAACTTCCAGGGTTAAACCCGTGTGTGGATTCAGCAGTCTGCAAACACTTTCTCTGCAGAGTCCCAAAACAGGCGTTTTCAGCCCATTACCGGCATATGGAAGAAACAGCAGTAAGCACAGGGAAATATCTGCTTCTAAATCCAAAACGCAGCTATCTAACAGAACGGTTGTCAATGTGTGCACTCAACTTCCAGAGTTAAACCCGTGTGTGGATTCAGCAGTCTGCAAACACTTTCTCTGCAGAGTCCCAAAACAGGCGTTTTCAGCCCATTACCGGCATATGGAAGAAACAGCAGTAAGCACAGGGAAATATCTGCCTCTAAATCCAAAACGCAGCTATCTAACAGAACGGTTGTCAATGTGTGCACTCAACTTCCAGGGTTAAACCCGTGTGTGGATTCAGCAGTCTGCAAACACTTTCTCTGCAGAGTCCCAAAACAGGCGTTTTCAGCCCATTACCGGCATATGGAAGAAACAGCAGGAAGCACAGGGAAATATCTGCTTCTAAATCCAAAACGCAGCTATCTAACAGAACGGTTGTCAATGTGTGCACTCAACTTCCAGAGTTAAACCCGTGTGTGGATTCAGCAGTCTGCAAACACTTTCTCTGCTGAGTCCCAAAACAGGCGTTTTCAGCCCATTACCGGCATATGGAAGAAACAGCAGTAAGCACAGGGAAATATCTGCTTCTAAATCCAAAACGCAGCTATCTAACAGAACGGTTGTCAATGTGTGCACTCAACTTCCAGAGTTAAACCCGTGTGTGGATTCAGCAGTCTGCAAACATCTTCTCTGCAGAGTCCCAAAACAGGCGTTTTCAGCCCATTACCGGCATATGGAAGAAACAGCAGTAAGCACAGGGAAATATCTGCTTCTAAATCCAAAACGCAGCTATCTAACAGAACGGTTGTCAATGTGTGCACTCAACTTCCAGAGGTAAACCCGTGTGTGGATTCAGCAGTCTGCAAACACTTTCTCTGCTGAGTCCCAAAACAGGCGTTTTCAGCCCATTACCGGCATATGGAAGAAACAGCAGCAAGCACAGTGAAATATCTGCTTCTAAATCCAAAACGCAGCTATCTAACAGAACGGTTGTCAATGTGTGCACTCAACTTCCAGAGTTAAACCCGTGTGTGGATTCAGCAGTCTGCAAACACTTTCTCTGCAGAGTCCCAAAACAGGCGTTTTCAGCCCATTACCGGCATATGGAAGAAACAGCAGTAAGCCCAGGGAAATATCTGCTTCTAAATCCAAAACGCAGCTATCTAACAGAACGGTTGTCAATGTGTGCACTCAACTTCCAGAGTTAAACCCGTGTGTGGATTCAGCAGTCTGCAAACACTTTCTCTGCAGAGTCCCAAAACAGGTGTTTTCAGCCCATTACCGGCATATGGAAGAAACAGCAGTAAGCCCAGGGAAATATCTGCTTCTAAATCCAAAACGCAGCTATCTAACAGAACGGTTGTCAATGTGTGCACTCAACTTCTAGAGTTAAACCCGTGTGTGGATTCAGCAGTCTGCAAACATTTTCTCTGCAGAGTCCCAAAACAGGCGTTTTCAGCCCATTACCGGCATATGGAAGAAACAGCAGTAAGCACAGGGAAATATCTGCTTCTAAATCCAAAACGCAGCTATCTAACAGAACGGTTGTCAATGTGTGCACTCAACTTCCAGAGTTAAACCCGTGTGTGGATTCAGCAGTCTGCAAACACTTTCTCTGCAGAGTCCCAAAACAGGCGTTTTCAGCCCATTACCGGCATATGGAAGAAACAGCAGTAAGCACAGGGAAATATCTGCTTCTAAATCCAAAACGCAGCTATCTAACAGAACGGTTGTCAATGTGTGCACTCAACTTCCAGAGTTAAACCCGTGTATGGATTCAGCAGTCTGCAAACACTTTCTCTGCAGAGTCCCAAAACAGGCGTTTTCAGCATATTACCGGCATATGGAAGAAACAGCAGTAAGCACAGGGAAATATCTGCTTCTAAATCCAAAACGCAGCTATCTAACAGAACGGTTGTCAATGTGTGCACTCAACTTCCAGAGTTAAACCCGTGTATGGATTCAGCAGTCTGCAAACACTTTCTCTGCAGAGTCCCAAAACAGGCGTTTTCAGCATATTACCGGCATATGGAAGAAACAGCAGTAAGCACAGGGAAATATCTGCTTCTAAATCCAAAACGCAGCTATCTAACCGAACCGTTGTCAATGTGTGCACTCAACTTCCAGAGTTAAGCCCGTGTGTGGATTCAGCAGTCTGCAAACACTTTCTCTGCAGAGTCCCAAAACAGGCGTTTTCAGCCCATTACCGGCATATGGAAGAAACAGCAGTAAGCACAGGGAAATATCTGCTTCTAAATCCAAAACGCAGCTATCTAACAGAACGGTTGTCAATGTGTGCACTCAACTTCCAGAGTTAAACCCGTGTGTGGATTCAGCAGTCTGCAAACACTTTCTCTGCCGAGTCCCAAAACAGGCGTTTTCAGCCCATTACCGGCATATGGAAGAAACAGCAGTAAGCACAGGGAAATATCTGCTTCTAAAACCAAAACGCAGCTATCTAACAGAACGGTTGTCAATGTGTGCACTCAACTTCCAGAGTTAAACCCGTGTGTGGATTCAGCAGTCTGCAAACACTTTCTCTACAGATTCCCAAAACAGGCGTTTTCAGCCCATTACCGGCATATGGAAGAAACAGCAGTAAGCACAGGGAAATATCTGCTTCTAAATCCAAAACGCAGCTATCTAACAGAACGGTTGTCAATGTGTGCACTCAACTTCCAGAGTTAAACCCGTGTGTGGATTCAGCAGTCTGCAAACACTTTCTCTGCTGAGTCCCAAAACAGGCGTTTTCAGCCCATTACCGGCATATGGAAGAAACAGCAGTAAGCACGGGGAAATATCTGCTTCTAAATCCAAAACGCAGCAATCTAACAGAACGGTTGTCAATGTGTGCACTCAACTTCCAGAGTTAAACCCGTGTGTGGATTCAACAGTCTGCAAACACTTTCTCTGCAGAGTCCCAAAACAGGCGTTTTCAGCCCATTACCGGCATATGGAAGAAACAGCAGTAAGCACAGGGAAATATCTGCTTCTAAATCCAAAACCCAGCTATCTAACAGAACGGTTGTCAACGTGTGCACTCAACTTCCAGAGTTAAACCCGTGTGTGGATTCAGCAGTCTGCAAACACTTTCTCTGCAGAGTCCCAAAACAGGCGTTTTCAGCCCATTACCGGCATATGGAAGAAACAGCAGTAAGCACAGGGAAATATCTGCTTCTAAATCCAAAACGCAGCTATCTAACAGAACGGTTGTCAATGTGTGCACTCAACTTCCAGAGTTAAACCCGTGTGTGGATTCAGCAGTCTGCAAACCCTTTCTCTGCAGAGTCCCAAAACAGGCGTTTTCAGCCCATTACCGGCATATGGAAGAAACAGCAGTAAGCACAGGGAAATATCTGCTTCTAAATCCAAAACGCAGCTATCTAACAGAACGGTTGTCAATGTGTGCACTCAACTTCCAGAGTTAAACCCGTGTGTGGATTCAGCAGTCTGCAAACACTTTCTCTGCAGAGTCCCAAAACAGGCGTTTTCAGCCCATTACCGGCATATGGAAGAAACAGCAGTAAGCACAGGGAAATATCTGCTTCTAAATCCAAAACGCAGCTATCTAACAGAACGGTTGTCAATGTGTGCACTCAACTTCCAGAGTTAAACCCGTGTGTGGATTCAGCAGTCTGCAAACACTTTCTCTGCAGAGTCCCAAAACAGGCGTTTTCAGCCCATTACCGGCATATGGAAGAAACAGCAGTAAGCACAGGGAAATATCTGCTTCTAAATCCAAAACGCAGCTATCTAACAGAACGGTTGTCAATGTGTGCACTCAACTTCCAGAGTTAAAGCCGTGTGTGGATTCAGCAGTCTGCAAACACTTTCTCTGCAGAGTCCCAAAACAGGCGTTATCAGCCCATTACCGGCATATGGAAGAAACAGCAGTAAGCCCAGGGAAATATCTGCTTCTAAATCCAAAACGCAGCTATCTAACAGAACGGTTGTCAATGTGTGCACTCAACTTCCAGAGTTAAACCCGTGTGTGGATTCAGCAGTCTGCAAACACTTTCTCTGCAGAGTCCCAAAACAGGCGTTTTCAGCCCATTACCGGCATATGGAAGAAACAGCAGTAAGCACAGGGAAATATCTGCTTCTAAATCCAAAACCCAGCTATCTAACAGAACGGTTGTCAACGTGTGCACTCAACTTCCAGAGTTAAACCCGTGTGTGGATTCAGCAGTCTGCAAACACTTTCTCTGCAGAGTCCCAAAACAGGCGTTTTCAGCCCATTACCGGCATATGGAAGAAACAGCAGTAAGCACAGGGAAATATCTGCTTCTAAATCCAAAACGCAGCTATCTAACAGAACGGTTGTCAATGTGTGCACTCAACTTCCAGAGTTAAACCCGTGTGTGGATTCAGCAGTCTGCAAACACTTTCTCTGCAGAGTCCCAAAACAGGCGTTTTCAGCCCATTACCGGCATATGGAAGAAACAGCAGTAAGCACAGGGAAATATCTGCTTCTAAATCCAAAACGCAGCTATCTAACAGAACGGTTGTCAATGTGTGCACTCAACTTCCAGAGTTAAACCCGTGTGTGGATTCAGCAGTCTGCAAACACTTTCTCTGCAGAGTCCCAAAACAGGCGTTTTCAGCCCATTACCGGCATATGGAAGAAACAGCAGTAAGCACAGGGAAATATCTGCTTCTAAATCCAAAACGCAGCTATCTAACAGAACGGTTGTCAATGTGTGCACTCAACTTCCAGAGTTAAACCCGTGTGTGGATTCAGCAGTCTGCAAACACTTTCTCTGCAGAGTCCCAAAACAGGCGTTTTCAGCCCATTACCGGCATATGGAAGAAACAGCAGTAAGCACAGGGAAATATCTGCTTCTAAATCCAAAACGCAGCTATCTAACAGAACGGTTGTCAATGTGTGCACTCAACTTCCAGAGTTAAACCCGTGTGTGGATTCAGCAGTCTGCAAACACTTTCTCTGCAGAGTCCCAAAACAGGCGTTTTCAGCCCATTACCGGCATATGGAAGAAACAGCAGTAAGCACAGGGAAATATCTGCTTCTAAATCCAAAACCCAGCTATCTAACAGAACGGTTGTCAACGTGTGCACTCAACTTCCAGAGTTAAAGCCGGGTGTGGATTCAGCAGTCTGCAAACACTTTCTCTGCAGAGTCCCAAAACAGGCGTTTTCAGCCCATTACCGGCATATGGAAGAAACAGCAGTAAGCACAGGGAAATATCTGCTTCTAAATCCAAAACGCAGCTATCTAGCAGAACGGTTGTCAATGTGTGCACTCAACTTCCAGAGTTAAACCCGTGTGTGGATTCAGCAGTCTGCAAACACTTTCTCTGCAGAGTCCCAAAACAGGCGTTTTCAGCCCATTACCGGCATATGGAAGAAACAGCAGTAAGCACAGGGAAATATCTGCTTCTAAATCCAAAACGCAGCTATCTAACAGAACGGTTGTCAATGTGTGCACTCAACTTCCAGAGTTAAACCCGTGTGTGGATTCAGCAGTCTGCAAACACTTTCTCTGCAGAGTCCCAAAACAGGCGTTTTCAGCCCATTACCGGCATATGGCAGAAACAGCACTAAGCACAGGGAAATATCTGCTTCTAAATCCAAAACGCAGCTATCTAACAGAACGGTTGTCAATGTGTGCACTCAACTTCCAGAGTTAAAGCCGTGTGTGGATTCAGCAGTCTGCAAACACTTTCTCTGCAGAGTCCCAAAACAGGCGTTATCTGCCCATTACCGGCATATGGAAGAAACAGCAGTAAGCCCAGGGAAATATCTGCTTCTAAATCCAAAACGCAGCTATCTAACAGAACGGTTGTCAATGTGTGCACTCAACTTCCAGAGTTAAACCCGTGTGTGGATTCAGCAGTCTGCAAACACTTTCTCTGCAGAGTCCCAAAACAGGCGTTTTCAGCCCATTACCGGCATATGGAAGAAACAGCAGTAAGCACAGGGAAATATCTGCTTCTAAATCCAAAACCCAGCTATCTAACAGAACGGTTGTCAACGTGTGCACTCAACTTCCAGAGTTAAACCCGTGTGTGGATTCAGCAGTCTGCAAACACTTTCTCTGCAGAGTCCCAAAACAGGCGTTTTCAGCCCATTACCGGCATATGGAAGAAACAGCAGTAAGCACAGGGAAATATCTGCTTCTAAATCCAAAACGCAGCTATCTAACAGAACGGTTGTCAATGTGTGCACTCAACTTCCAGAGTTAAACCCGTGTGTGGATTCAGCAGTCTGCAAACACTTTCTCTGCAGAGTCCCAAAACAGGCGTTTTCAGCCCATTACCGGCATATGGAAGAAACAGCAGTAAGCACAGGGAAATATCTGCTTCTAAATCCAAAACGCAGCTATCTAACAGAACGGTTGTCAATGTGTGCACTCAACTTCCAGAGTTAAACCCGTGTGTGGATTCAGCAGTCTGCAAACACTTTCTCTGCAGAGTCCCAAAACAGGCGTTTTCAGCCCATTACCGGCATATGGAAGAAACAGCAGTAAGCACAGGGAAATATCTGCTTCTAAATCCAAAACGCAGCTATCTAACAGAACGGTTGTCAATGTGTGCACTCAACTTCCAGAGTTAAACCCGTGTGTGGATTCAGCAGTCTGCAAACACTTTCTCTGCAGAGTCCCAAAACAGGCGTTTTCAGCCCATTACCGGCATATGGAAGAAACAGCACTAAGCACAGGGAAATATCTGCTTCTAAATCCAAAACCCAGCTATCTAACAGAACGGTTGTCAACGTGTGCACTCAACTTCCAGAGTTAAACCCGTGTGTGGATTCAGCAGTCTGCAAACACTTTCTCTGCAGAGTCCCAAAACAGGCGTTTTCAGCCCATTACCGGCATATGGAAGAAACAGCAGTAAGCACAGGGAAATATCTGCTTCTAAATCCAAAACGCAGCTATCTAACAGAACGGTTGTCAATGTGTGCACTCAACTTCCAGAGTTAAACCCGTGTGTGGATTCAGCAGTCTGCAAACACTTTCTCTGCAGAGTCCCAAAACAGGCGTTTTCAGCCCATTACCGGCATATGGAAGAAACAGCAGTAAGCACAGGGAAATATCTGCTTCTAAATCCAAAACGCAGCTATCTAACAGAACGGTTGTCAATGTGTGCACTCAACTTCCAGAGTTAAACCCGTGTGTGGATTCAGCAGTCTGCAAACACTTTCTCTGCAGAGTCCCAAAACAGGCGTTTTCAGCCCATTACCGGCATATGGAAGAAACAGCACTAAGCACAGGGAAATATCTGCTTCTAAATCCAAAACGCAGCTATCTAACAGAACGGTTGTCAATGTGTGCACTCAACTTCCAGAGTTAAAGCCGTGTGTGGATTCAGCAGTCGGCAAACACTTTCTCTGCAGAGTCCCAAAACAGGCGTTATCAGCCCATTACCGGCATATGGAAGAAACAGCAGTAAGCCCAGGGATATATCTGCTTCTAAATCCAAAACGCAGCTATCTAACAGAACGGTTGTCAATGTGTGCACTCAACTTCCAGAGTTAAACCCGTGTGTGGATTCAGCAGTCTGCAAACACTTTCTCTGCAGAGTCCCAAAACAGGCGTTTTCAGCCCATTGCCGGCATATGGAAGAAACAGCAGTAAGCACAGGGAAATATCTGCTTCTAAATCCAAAACCCAGCTATCTAACAGAACGGTTGTCAACGTGTGCACTCAACTTCCAGAGTTAAACCCGTGTGTGGATTCAGCAGTCTGCAAACACTTTCTCTGCAGAGTCCCAAAACAGGCGTTTTCAGCCCATTACCGGCATATGGAAGAAACAGCAGTAAGCACAGGGAAATATCTGCTTCTAAATCCAAAACGCAGCTATCTAACAGAACGGTTGTCATTGTGTGCACTCAACTTCCAGAGTTAAACCCGTGTGTGGATTCAGCAGTCTGCAAACACTTTCTCTGCAGAGTCCCAAAACAGGCGTTTTCAGCCCATTACCGGCATATGGAAGAAACAGCAGTAAGCACAGGGAAATATCTGCTTCTAAATCCAAAACGCAGCTATCTAACAGAACGGTTGTCAATGTGTGCACTCAACTTCCAGAGTTAAACCCGTGTGTGGATTCAGCAGTCTGCAAACACTTTCTCTGCAGAGTCCCAAAACAGGCGTTTTCAGCCCATTACCGGCATATGGAAGAAACAGCAGTAAGCACAGGGAAATATCTGCTTCTAAATCCAAAACGCAGCTATCTAACAGAACGGTTGTCAATGTGTGCACTCAACTTCCAGAGTTAAACCCGTGTGTGGATTCAGCAGTCTGCAAACACTTTCTCTGCAGAGTCCCAAAACAGGCGTTTTTCAGCCCATTACCGGCATATGGAAGAAACAGCACTAAGCACAGGGAAATATCTGCTTCTAAATCCAAAACGCAGCTATCTAACAGAACGGTTGTCAATGTGTGCACTCAACTTCCAGAGTTAAAGCCGTGTGTGGATTCAGCAGTCTGCAAACACTTTCTCTGCAGAGTCCCAAAACAGGCGTTATCAGCCCATTACCGGCATATGGAAGAAACAGCAGTAAGCACAGGGAAATATCTGCTTCTAAATCCAAAACGCAGCTATCTAACAGAACGGTTGTCAATGTGTGCACTCAACTTCCAGAGTTAAACCCGTGTGTGGATTCAGCAGTCTGCAAACACTTTCTCTGCAGAGTCCCAAAACAGGCGGTTTCAGCCCATTACCGGCATATGGAAGAAACAGCAGTAAGCACAGGGAAATATCTGCTTCTAAATCCAAAACCCAGCTATCTAACAGAACGGTTGTCAACGTGTGCACTCAACTTCCAGAGTTAAACCCGTGTGTGGATTCAGCAGTCTGCAAACACTTTCTCTGCAGAGTCCCAAAACAGGCGTTTTCAGCCCATTACCGGCATATGGAAGAAACAGCAGTAAGCACAGGGAAATATCTGCTTCTAAATCCAAAACGCAGCTATCTAACAGAACGGTTGTCAATGTGTGCACTCAACTTCCAGAGTTAAACCCGTGTGTGGATTCAGCAGTCTGCAAACACTTTCTCTGCAGAGTCCCAAAACAGGCGTTTTCAGCCCATTACCGGCATATGGAAGAAACAGCAGTAAGCACAGGGAAATATCTGCTTCTAAATCCAAAACGCAGCTATCTAACAGAACGGTTGTCAATGTGTGCACTCAACTTCCAGAGTTAAACCCGTGTGTGGATTCAGCAGTCTGCAAACACTTTCTCTGCAGAGTCCCAAAACAGGCGTTTTCAGCCCATTTCCGGCATATGGAAGAAACAGCAGTAAGCACAGGGAAATATCTGCTTCTAAATCCAAAACGCAGCTATCTAACAGAACGGTTGTCAATGTGTGCACTCAACTTCCAGAGTTAAACCCGAGTGTGGATTCAGCAGTCTGCAAACACTTTCTCTGCAGAGTCCCAAAACAGGCGTTTTCAGCCCATTACCGGCATATGGAAGAAACAGCAGTAAGCACAGGGAAATATCTGCTTCTAAATCCAAAACGCAGCTATCTAACAGAACGGTTGTCAATGTGTGCACTCAACTTCCAGAGTTAAACCCGTGTGTGGATTCAGCAGGCTGCAAACACTTTCTCTGCAGAGTCCCAAAACAGGCGTTTTCAGCCCATTACCGGCATATGGAAGAAACAGCAGTAAGCACAGGGAAATATCTGCTTCTAAATCCAAAACGCAGCTATCTAACAGAACGGTTGTCAATGTGTGCACTCAACTTCCAGAGTTAAACCCGTGTGTGGATTCAGCAGTCTGCAAACACTTTCTCTGCAGAGTCCCAAAACAGGCGTTTTCAGCCCATTACCGGCATATGGAAGAAACAGCAGTAAGCACAGGGAAATATCTGCTTCTAAATCCAAAACGCAGCTATCTAACAGAACGGTTGTCAACGTGTGCACTCAACTTCCAGAGTTAAACCCGTGTGTGGATTCAGCAGTCTGCAAACACTTTCTCTGCAGAGTCCCCAAACAGGCGTTTTCAGCCCATTACCGGCATATGGAAGAAACAGCAGTAAGCACAGGGAAATATCTGCTTCTAAATCCAAAACGCAGCTATCTAACAGAACGGTTGTCAATGTGTGCACTCAACTTCCAGAGTTAAACTCGTGTGTGGATTCAGCAGTCTGCAAACACTTTCTCTGCAGAGTCCCAAAACAGGCGTTTTCAGCCCATTACCGGCATATGGAAGAAACAGCAGTAAGCACAGGGAAATATCTGCTTCTAAATCCAAAACGCAGCTATCTAACAGAACGGTTGTCAATGTGTGCACTCAACTTCCAGAGTTAAACCCGTGTGTGGATTCAGCAGTCTGCAAACACTTTCTCTGCTGAGTCCCAAAACAGGCGTTTTCAGCCCATTACCGGCATATGGAAGAAACAGCAGTAAGCACAGGGAAATATCTGCCTCTAAATCCAAAACGCAGCTATCTAACAGAACGGTTGTCAATGTGTGCACTCAACTTCCAGGGTTAAACCCGTGTGTGGATTCAGCAGTCTGCAAACACTTTCTCTGCAGAGTCCCAAAACAGGCGTTTTCAGCCCATTACCGGCATATGGAAGAAACAGCAGTAAGCACAGGGAAATATCTGCTTCTAAATCCAAAACGCAGCTATCTAACAGAACGGTTGTCAATGTGTGCACTCAACTTCCAGAGTTAAAGCCGTGTGTGGATTCAGCAGTCTGCAAACACTTTCTCTGCAGAGTCCCAAAACAGGCGTTTTCAGCCCATTACCGGCATATGGAAGAAACAGCAGTAAGCACAGGGAAATATCTGCCTCTAAATCCAAAACGCAGCTATCTAACAGAACGGTTGTCAATGTGTGCACTCAACTTCCAGGGTTAAACCCGTGTGTGGATTCAGCAGTCTGCAAACACTTTCTCTGCAGAGTCCCAAAACAGGCGTTTTCAGCCCATTACCGGCATATGGAAGAAACAGCAGGAAGCACAGGGAAATATCTGCTTCTAAATCCAAAACGCAGCTATCTAACAGAACGGTTGTCAATGTGTGCACTCAACTTCCAGAGTTAAACCCGTGTGTGGATTCAGCAGTCTGCAAACACTTTCTCTGCAGAGTCCCCAAACAGGCGTTTTCAGCCCATTACCGGCATATGGAAGAAACAGCAGTAAGCACAGGGAAATATCTGCTTCTAAATCCAAAACGCAGCTATCTAACAGAACGGTTGTCAATGTGTGCACTCAACTTCCAGAGTTAAACCCGTGTGTGGATTCAGCAGTCTGCAAACACTTTCTCTGCAGAGTCCCAAAACAGGCGTTTTCAGCCCATTACCGGCATATGGAAGAAACAGCAGCCATCACAGTGAAATATCTGCTTCTAAATCCAAAACGCAGCTATCTAACAGAACGGTTGTCAATGTGTGCACTCAACTTCCAGAGTTAAACCCGTGTGTGGATTCAGCCGTCTGCAAACACTTTCTCTGCAGAGTCCCAAAACAGGCGTTTTCAGCCCATTACCGGCATATGGAAGAAACAGCAGTAAGCCCAGGGAAATATCTGCTTCTAAATCCAAAACGCAGCTATCTAACAGAACGGTTGTCAATGTGTGCACTCAACTTCCAGAGTTAAACCCGTGTGTGGATTCAGCAGTCTGCAAACACTTTCTCTGCAGAGTCCCAAAACAGGTGTTTTCAGCCCATTACCGGCATATGGAAGAAACAGCAGTAAGCCCAGGGAAATATCTGCTTCTAAATCCAAAACGCAGCTATCTAACAGAACGGTTGTCAATGTGTGCACTCAACTTCTAGAGTTAAACCCGTGTGTGGATTCAGCAGTCTGCAAACACTTTCTCTGCAGAGTCCCAAAACAGGCGTTTTCAGCCCATTACCGGCATATGGAAGAAACAGCAGTAAGCACAGGGAAATATCTGCTTCTAAATCCAAAACGCAGCTATCTAACAGAACGGTTGTCAATGTGTGCACTCAACTTCCAGAGTTAAACCCGTGTGTGGATTCAGCAGTCTGCAAACACTTTCTCTGCAGAGTCCCAAAACAGGCGTTTTCAGCCCATTACCGGCATATGGAAGAAACAGCAGTAAGCACAGGGAAATATCTGCTTCTAAATCCAAAACGCAGCTATCTAACAGAACGGTTGTCAATTTGTGCACTCAACTTCCAGAGTTAAACCCGTGTGTGGATTCAGCAGTCTGCAAACATCTTCTCTGCAGAGTCCCAAAACAGGCGTTTTCAGCCCATTACCGGCATATAGAAGAAACAGCAGTAAGCACAGGGAAATATCTGCTTCTAAATCCAAAACGCAGCTATCTAACAGAACGGTTGTCAATGTGTGCACTCAACTTCCAGAGTTAAACCCGTGTATGGATTCAGCAGTCTGCAAACACTTTCTCTGCAGAGTCCCAAAACAGGCGTTTTCAGCATATTACCGGCATATTGAAGAAACAGCAGTAAGCACAGGGAAATATCTGCTTCTAAATCCAAAACGCAGCTATCTAACCGAACCGTTGTCAATGTGTGCACTCAACTTCCAGAGTTAAGCCCGTGTGTGGATTCAGCAGTCTGCAAACACTTTCTCTGCAGAGTCCCAAAACAGGCGTTTTCAGCCCATTACCGGCATATGGAAGAAACAGCAGTAAGCACAGGGAAATATCTGCTTCTAAATCCAAAACGCAGCTATCTAACAGAACGGTTGTCAATGTGTGCACTCAACTTCCAGAGTTAAACCCGTGTGTGGATTCAGCAGTCTGCAAACACTTTCTCTGCAGAGTCCCAAAACAGGCGTTTTCAGCCCATTACCGGCATATGGAAGAAACAGCAGTAAGCACAGGGAAATATCTGCTTCTAAATCCAAAACGCAGCTATCTAACAGAACGGTTGTCAATGTGTGCACTCAACTTCCAGAGTTAAACCCGTGTGTGGATTCAGCAGTCTGCAAACACTTTCTCTGCAGAGTCCCAAAACAGGCGTTTTCAGCCCATTACCGGCATATGGAAGAAACAGCACTAAGCACAGGGAAATATCTGCTTCTAAATCCAAAACGCAGCTATCTAACAGAACGGTTGTCAATGTGTGCACTCAACTTCCAGAGTTAAAGCCGTGTGTGGATTCAGCAGTCTGCAAACACTTTCTCTGCAGAGTCCCAAAACAGGCGTTATCAGCCCATTACCGGCATATGGAAGAAACAGCAGTAAGCCCAGGGAAATATCTGCTTCTAAATCCAAAACGCAGCTATCTAACAGAACAGTTGTCAATGTGTGCACTCAACTTCCAGAGTTAAACCCATGTGTGGATTCAGCAGTCTGCAAACACTTTCTCTGCAGAGTCCCAAAACAGGCGTTTTCAGTCCATTACCGGCATATGGAAGAAACAGCAGTAAGCACAGGGAAATATCTGCTTCTAAATCCAAAACCCAGCTATCTAACAGAACGGTTGTCAACGTGTGCACTCAACTTCCAGAGTTAAACCCGTGTGTGGATTCAGCAGTCTGCAAACACTTTCTCTGCAGAGTCCCAAAACAGGCGTTTTCAGCCCATTACCGGCATATGGAAGAAACAGCAGTAAGCACAGGGAAATATCTGCTTCTAAATCCAAAACGCAGCTATCTAACAGAACGGTTGTCAATGTGTGCACTCAACTTCCAGAGTTAAACCCGTGTGTGGATTCAGCAGTCTGCAAACACTTTCTCTGCAGAGTCCCAAAACAGGCGTTTTCAGCCCATTACCGGCATATGGAAGAAACAGCAGTAAGCACAGGGAAATATCTGCTTCTAAATCCAAAACGCAGCTATCTAACAGAACGGTTGTCAATGTGTGCACTCAACTTCCAGAGTTAAACCCGTGTGTGGATTCAGCAGTCTGCAAACACTTTCTCTGCAGAGTCCCAAAACAGGCGTTTTCAGCCCATTACCGGCATATGGAAGAAACAGCAGTAAGCACAGGGAAATATCTGCTTCTAAATCCAAAACGCAGCTATCTAATAGAACGGTTGTCAATGTGTGCACTCAACTTCCAGAGTTAAACCCGTGTGTGGATTCAGCAGTCTGCAAACACTTTCTCTGCAGAGTCCCAAAACAGGCGTTTTCAGCCCATTACCGGCATATGGAAGAAACAGCACTAAGCACAGGGAAATATCTGCTTCTAAATCCAAAACGCAGCTATCTAACAGAACGGTTGTCAATGTGTGCACTCAACTTCCAGAGTTAAAGCCGTGTGTGGATTCAGCAGTCTGCAAACACTTTCTCTGCAGAGTCCCAAAGCAGGCGTTATCAGCCCATTACCGGCATATGGAAGAAACAGCAGTAAGCCCAGGGAAATATCTGCTTCTAAATCCAAAACGCAGCTATCTAACAGAACGGTTGTCAATGTGTGCACTCAACTTCCTGAGTTAAACCCGTGTGTGGATTCAGCAGTCTGCAAACACTTTCTCTGCAGAGTCCCAAAACAGGCGTTTTCAGCCCATTACCGGCATATGGAAGAAACAGCAGTAAGCACAGGGAAATATCTGCTTCTAAATCCAAAACGCAGCTATCTAACAGAACGGTTGTCAATGTGTGCACTCAACTTCCAGAGTTAAACCCGTGTGTGGATTCAGCAGTCTGCAAACACTTTCTCTGCAGAGTCCCAAAACAGGCGTTTTCAGCCCATTACCGGCGTATGGAAGAAACAGCAGTAAGCCCAGGGAAATATCTGCTTCTAAATCCAAAACGCAGCTATCTAACAGAACGGTTGTCAATGTGTGCACTCAACTTCCAGAGTTAAACCCGTGTGTGGATTCAGCAGTCTGCAAACACTTTCTCTGCAGAGTCCCAAAACAGGCGTTTTCAGCCCATTACCGGCATATGGAAGAAACAGCAGTAAGCACAGGGAAATATCTGCTTCTAAATCCAAAACGCAGCTATCTAACAGAACGGTTGTCAATGTGTGCACTCAACTTCCAGAGTTAAACCCGTGTGTGGATTCAGCAGTCTGCAAACACTTTCTCTGCAGAGTCCCAAAACAGGCGTTTTCAGCCCATTACCGGCATATGGAAGAAACAGCAGTAAGCACAGGGAAATATCTGCTTCTAAATCCAAAACGCAGCTATCTAACAGAACGGTTGTCAATGTGTGCACTCAACTTCCAGAGTTAAACCCGTGTGTGGATTCAGCAGTCTGCAAACACTTTCTCTGCAGAGTCCCCAAACAGGCGTTTTCAGCCCATTACCGGCATATGGAAGAAACAGCAGTAAGCACAGGGAAATATCTGCTTCTAAATCCAAAACGCAGCTATCTAACAGAACGGTTGTCAATGTGTGCACTCAACTTCCAGAGTTAAACCCGTGTGTGGATTCAGCAGTCTGCAAACACTTTCTCTGCAGAGTCCCAAAACAGGCGTTTTCAGCCCATTACCGGCATATGGAAGAAACAGCAGTAAGCACAGGGAAATATCTGCTTCTAAATCCAAAACGCAGCTATCTAACAGAACGGTTGTCAATGTGTGCACTCAACTTCCAGAGTTAAACCCGTGTGTGGATTCAGCAGTCTGCAAACACTTTCTCTGCAGAGTCCCAAAACAGGCGTTTTCAGCCCATTACCGGCATATGGAAGAAACAGCAGTAAGCACAGGGAAATATCTGCTTCTAAATCCAAAACGCAGCTATCTAACAGAACGGTTGTCATTGTGTGCACTCAACTTCCAGAGTTAAACCCGTGTGTGGATTCAGCAGTCTGCAAACACTTTCTCTGCAGAGTCCCAAAACAGGCGTTTTCAGCCCATTACCGGCATATGGAAGAAACAGCAGTAAGCACAGGGAAATATCTGCTTCTAAATCCAAAACGCAGCTATCTAACAGAACGGTTGTCAATGTGTGCACTCAACTTCCAGAGTTAAACCCGTGTGTGGATTCAGCAGTCTGCAAACACTTTCTCTGCAGAGTCCCAAAACAGGCGTTATCAGCCCATTACCGGCATAGGGAAGAAACAGCAGTAAGAACAGGGAAATATCTGCTTCTAAATCCAAAACGCAGCTATCTAACAGAACGGTTGTCAATGTGTGCACTCAACTTCCAGAGTTAAACCCGTGTGTGGATTCAGCACTCTGCAAACACTTTCTCTGCAGAGTCCCAAAACAGGCGTTTTCAGCCCATTACCGGCATATGGAAGAAACAGCAGTAAGCACAGGGAAATATCTGCTTCTAAATCCAAAACCCAGCTATCTAACAGAACGGTTGTCAACGTGTGCACTCAACTTCCAGTGTTAAACCCGTGTGTGGATTCAGCAGTCTGCAAACACTTTCTCTGCAGAGTCCCAAAACAGGCGTTTTCAGCCCATTACCGGCATATGGAAGAAACAGCAGTAAGCACAGGGAAATATCTGCTTCTAAATCCAAAACGCAGCTATCTAACAGAACGGTTGTCAATGTGTGCACTCAACTTCCAGAGTTAAACCCGTGTGTGGATTCAGCAGTCTGCAAACACTTTCTCTGCAGAGTCCCAAAACAGGCGTTTTCAGCCCATTACCGGCATATGGAAGAAACAGCAGTAAGCACAGGGAAATATCTGCTTCTAAATCCAAAACGCAGCTATCTAACAGAACGGTTGTCAATGTGTGCACTCAACTTCCAGAGTTAAACCCGTGTGTGGATTCAGCAGTCTGCAAACACTTTCTCTGCAGAGTCCCAAAACAGGCGTTTTCAGCCCATTACCGGCATATGGAAGAAACAGCAGTAAGCACAGGGAAATATCTGCTTCTAAATCCAAAACGCAGCTATCTAACAGAACGGTTGTCAATGTGTGCACTCAACTTCCAGAGTTAAACCCGTGTGTGGATTCAGCAGTCTGCAAACACTTTCTCTGCAGAGTCCCAAAACAGGCGTTTTCAGCCCATTACCGGCATATGGAAGAAACAGCACTAAGCACAGGGAAATATCTGCTTCTAAATCCAAAACGCAGCTATCTAACAGAACGGTTGTCAATGTGTGCACTCAACTTCCAGAGTTAAAGCCGTGTGTGGATTCAGCAGTCTGCAAACACTTTCTCTGCAGAGTCCCAAAACAGGCGTTATCAGCCCATTACCGGCATATGGAAGAAACAGCAGTAAGCCCAGGGAAATATCTGCTTCTAAATCCAAAACGCAGCTATCTAACAGAACGGTTGTCAATGTGTGCACTCAACTTCCAGAGTTAAACCCATGTGTGGATTCAGCAGTCTGCAAACACTTTCTCTGCAGAGTCCCAAAACAGGCGTTTTCAGCCCATTACCGGCATATGGAAGAAACAGCAGTAAGCACAGGGAAATATCTGCTTCTAAATCCAAAACCCAGCTATCTAACAGAACGGTTGTCAACGTGTGCACTCAACTTCCAGAGTTAAACCCGTGTGTGGATTCAGCAGTCTGCAAACACTTTCTCTGCAGAGTCCCAAAACAGGCGTTTTCAGCCCATTACCGGCATATGGAAGAAACAGCAGTAAGCACAGGGAAATATCTGCTTCTAAATCCAAAACGCAGCTATCTAACAGAACGGTTGTCAATGTGTGCACTCAACTTCCAGAGTTAAACCCGTGTGTGGATTCAGCAGTCTGCAAACACTTTCTCTGCAGAGTCCCAAAACAGGCGTTTTCAGCCCATTACCGGCATATGGAAGAAACAGCAGTAAGCACAGGGAAATATCTGCTTCTAAATCCAAAACGCAGCTATCTAACAGAACGGTTGTCAATGTGTGCACTCAACTTCCAGAGTTAAACCCGTGTGTGGATTCAGCAGTCTGCAAACACTTTCTCTGCAGAGTCCCAAAACAGGCGTTTTCAGCCCATTACCGGCATATGGAAGAAACAGCAGTAAGCACAGGGAAATATCTGCTTCTAAATCCAAAACGCAGCTATCTAATAGAACGGTTGTCAATGTGTGCACTCAACTTCCAGAGTTAAACCCGTGTGTGGATTCAGCAGTCTGCAAACACTTTCTCTGCAGAGTCCCAAAACAGGCGTTTTCAGCCCATTACCGGCATATGGAAGAAACAGCAGTAAGCACAGGGAAATATCTGCTTCTAAATCCAAAACGCAGCTATCTAACAGAACGGTTGTCAATGTGTGCACTCAACTTCCAGAGTTAAAGCCGTGTGTGGATTCAGCAGTCTGCAAACACTTTCTCTGCAGAGTCCCAAAACAGGCGTTATCAGCCCATTACCGGCATATGGAAGAAACAGCAGTAAGCCCAGGGAAATATCTGCTTCTAAATCCAAAACGCAGCTATCTAACAGAACGGTTGTCAATGTGTGCACTCAACTTCCAGAGTTAAACCCGTGTGTGGATTCAGCAGTCTGCAAACACTTTCTCTGCAGAGTCCCAAAACAGGCGTTTTCAGCCCATTACCGGCATATGGAACAAACAGCAGTAAGCACAGGGAAATATCTGCTTCTAAATCCAAAACCCAGCTATCTAACAGAACGGTTGTCAACGTGTGCACTCAACTTCCAGAGTTAAACCCGTGTGTGGATTCAGCAGTCTGCAAACACTTTCTCTGCAGAGTCCCAAAACAGGCGTTTTCAGCCCATTACCGGCATATGGAAGAAACAGCAGTAAGCACAGGGAAATATCTGCTTCTAAATCCAAAACGCAGCTATCTAACAGAACGGTTGTCAATGTGTGCACTCAACTTCCAGAGTTAAACCCGTGTGTGGATTCAGCAGTCTGCAAACACTTTCTCTGCAGAGTCCCAAAACAGGCGTTTTCAGCCCATTACCAGCATATGGAAGAAACAGCAGAAAGCACAGGGAAATATCTGCTTCTAAATCCAAAACGCAGCTATCTAACAGAACGGTTGTCAATGTGTGCACTCAACTTCCAGAGTTAAACCCGTGTGTGGATTCAGCAGTCTGCAAACACTTTCTCTGCAGAGTCCCAAAACAGGCGTTTTCAGCCCATTACCGGCATATGGAAGAAACAGCAGTAAGCACAGGGAAATATCTGCTTCTAAATCCAAAACGCAGCTATCTAACAGAACGGTTGTCAATGTGTGCACTCAACTTCCAGAGTTAAACCCGTGTGTGGATTCAGCAGTCTGCAAACACTTTCTCTGCAGAGTCCCAAAACAGGCGTTTTCAGCCCATTACCGGCATATGGAAGAAACAGCAGTAAGCACAGGGAAATATCTGCTTCTAAATCCAAAACGCAGCTATCTAACAGAACGGTTGTCAATGTGTGCACTCAACTTCCAGAGTTAAACCCGTGTGTGGATTCAGCAGTCTGCAAACACTTTCTCTGCAGAGTCCCAAAACAGGCGTTTTCAGCCCATTACCGGCATATGGAAGAAACAGCAGTAAGCCCAGGGAAATATCTGCCTCTAAATCCAAAACGCAGCTATCTAACAGAACGGTTGTCAATGTGTGCACTCAACTTCCAGAGTTAAACCCGTGTGTGGATTCAGCAGTCTGCAAACACTTTCTCTGCAGAGTCCCAAAACAGGCGTTTTCAGCCCATTACCGGCATATGGAAGAAACAGCAGTAAGCACAGGGAAATATCTGCTTCTAAATCCAAAACCCAGCTATCTAACAGAACGGTTGTCAACGTGTGCACACAACTTCCAGAGTTAAACCCGTGTGTGGATTCAGCAGTCTGCAAACACTTTCTCTGCAGAGTCCCAAAACAGGCGTTTTCAGCCCATTACCGGCATATGGAAGAAACAGCAGTAAGCACAGGGAAATATCTGCTTCTAAATCCAAAACGCAGCTATCTAACAGAACGGTTGTCAATGTGTGCACTCAACTTCCAGAGTTAAACCCGTGTGTGGATTCAGCAGTCTGCAAACACTTTCTCTGCAGAGTCCCAAAACAGGCGTTTTCAGCCCATTACCGGCATATGGAAGAAACAGCAGTAAGCACAGGGAAATATCTGCTTCTAAATCCAAAACGCAGCTATCTAACAGAACGGTTGTCAATGTGTGCACTCAACTTCCAGAGTTAAACCCGTGTGTGGATTCAGCAGTCTGCAAACACTTTCTCTGCAGAGTCCCAAAACAGGCGTTTTCAGCCCATTACCGGCATATGGAAGAAACAGCAGTAAGCACAGGGAAATATCTGCTTCTAAATCCAAAACGCAGCTATCTAACAGAACGGTTGTCAATGTGTGCACTCAACTTCCAGAGTTAAACCCGTGTGTGGATTCAGCAGTCTGCAAACACTTTCTCTGCAGAGTCCCAAAACAGGCGTTTTCAGCCCATTACCGGCATATGGAAGAAACAGCAGTAAGCACAGGGAAATATCTGCTTCTAAATCCAAAACCCAGCTATCTAACAGAACGGTTGTCAATGTGTGCACTCAACTTCCAGAGTTAAACCCGTGTGTGGATTCAGCAGTCTGCAAACACTTTCTCTGCAGAGTCCCAAAACAGGCGTTATCAGCCCATTACCGGCATATGGAAGAAACAGCACTAAGCACAGGGAAATATCTGCTTCTAAATCCAAAACGCAGCTATCTAACAGAACGGTTGTCAATGTGTGCACTCAACTTCCAGAGTTAAAGCCGTGTGTGGATTCAGCAGTCTGCAAACACTTTCTCTGCAGAGTCCCAAAACAGGCGTTATCAGCCCATTACCGGCATATGGAAGAAACAGCAGTAAGCCCAGGGAAATATCTGCTTCTAAATCCAAAACGCAGCTATCTAACAGAACGGTTGTCAACGTGTGCACTCAACTTCCAGAGTTAAACCCGTGTGTGGATTCAGCAGTCTGCAAACACTTTCTCTGCAGAGTCCCAAAACAGGCGTTTTCAGCCCATTACCGGCATATGGAAGAAACAGCAGTAAGCACAGGGAAATATCTGCTTCTAAATCCAAAACCCAGCTATCTAACAGAACGGTTGTCAACGTGTGCACTCAACTTCCAGAGTTAAACCCGTGTGTGGATTCAGCAGTCTGCAAACACTTTCTCTGCAGAGTCCCAAAACAGGCGTTTTCAGCCCATTACCGGCATATGGAAGAAACAGCAGTAAGCACAGGGAAATATCTGCTTCTAAATCCAAAACGCAGCTATCTAACAGAACGGTTGTCAATGTGTGCACTCAACTTCCAGAGTTAAACCCGTGTGTGGATTCAGCAGTCTGCAAACACTTTCTCTGCAGAGTCCCAAAACAGGCGTTTTCAGCCCATTACCGGCATATGGAAGAAACAGCAGTAAGCACAGGGAAATATCTGCTTCTAAATCCAAAACGCAGCTATCTAACAGAACGGTTGTCAATGTGTGCACTCAACTTCCAGAGTTAAACCCGTGTGTGGATTCAGCAGTCTGCAAACACTTTCTCTGCAGAGTCCCAAAACAGGCGTTTTCAGCCCATTACCGGCGTATGGAAGAAACAGCAGTAAGCACAGGGAAATATCTGCTTCTAAATCCAAAACGCAGCTATCTAACAGAACGGTTGTCAATGTGTGCACTCAACTTCCAGAGTTAAACCCGTGTGTGGATTCAGCAGTCTGCAAACACTTTCTCTGCAGAGTCCCAAAACAGGCGTTTTCAGCCCATTACCGGCATATGGAAGAAACAGCAGTAAGCACAGGGAAATATCTGCTTCTAAATCCAAAACGCAGCTATCTAACAGAACGGTTGTCAATGTGTGCACTCAACTTCCAGAGTTAAACCCGTGTGTGGATTCAGCAGTCTGCAAACACTTTCTCTGCAGAGTCCCAAAACAGGCGTTTTCAGCCCATTTCCGGCATATGGAAGAAACAGCAGTAAGCACAGGGAAATATCTGCTTCTAAATCCAAAACGCAGCTATCTAACAGAACGGTTGTCAATGTGTGCACTCAACTTCCAGAGTTAAACCCGTGTGTGGATTCAGCAGTCTGCAAACACTTTCTCTGCAGAGTCCCCAAACAGGCGTTTTCAGCCCATTACCGGCATATGGAAGAAACAGCAGTAAGCACAGGGAAATATCTGCTTCTAAATCCAAAACGCAGCTATCTAACAGAACGGTTGTCAATGTGTGCACTCAACTTCCAGAGTTAAACCCGTGTGTGGATTCAGCAGTCTGCAAACACTTTCTCTGCAGAGTCCCAAAACAGGCGTTTTCAGCCCATTACCGGCATATGGAAGAAACAGCAGTAAGCACAGGGAAATCTCTGCTTCTAAATCCAAAACGCAGCTATCTAACAGAACGGTTGTCAATGTGTGCACTCAACTTCCAGAGTTAAACCCGTGTGTGGATTCAGCAGTCTGCAAACACTTTCTCTGCAGAGTCCCAAAACAGGCGTTTTCAGCCCATTACCGGCATATGGAAGAAACAGCAGTAAGCACAGGGAAATATCTGCTTCTAAATCCAAAACGCAGCTATCTAACAGAACGGTTGTCAATGTGTGCACTCAACTTCCAGAGTTAAACCCGTGTGTGGATTCAGCAGTCTGCAAACACTTTCTCTGCAGAGTCCCAAAACAGGCGTTTTCAGCCCATTACCGGCATATGGAAGAAACAGCAGTAAGCACAGGGAAATATCTGCTTCTAAATCCAAAACGCAGCTATCTAACAGAACGGTTGTCAATGTGTGCACTCAACTTCCAGAGTTAAACCCGTGTGTGGATTCAGCAGTCTGCAAACACTTTCTCTGCAGAGTCCCAAAACAGGCGTTTTCAGCCCATTACCGGCATATGGAAGAAACAGCACTAAGCACAGGGAAATATCTGCTTCTAAATCCAAAACGCAGCTATCTAACAGAACGGTTGTCAATGTGTGCACTCAACTTCCAGAGTTAAAGCCGTGTGTGGATTCAGCAGTCTGCAAACACTTTCTCTGCAGAGTCCCAAAACAGGCGTTATCAGCCCATTACCGGCATATGGAAGAAACAGCAGTAAGCCCAGGGAAATATCTGCTTCTAAATCCAAAACGCAGCTATCTAACAGAACAGTTGTCAATGTGTGCACTCAACTTCCAGAGTTAAACCCATGTGTGGATTCAGCAGTCTGCAAACACTTTCTCTGCAGAGTCCCAAAACAGGCGTTTTCAGTCCATTACCGGCATATGGAAGAAACAGCAGTAAGCACAGGGAAATATCTGCTTCTAAATCCAAAACCCAGCTATCTAACAGAACGGTTGTCAACGTGTGCACTCAACTTCCAGAGTTAAACCCGTGTGTGGATTCAGCAGTCTGCAAACACTTTCTCTGCAGAGTCCCAAAACAGGCGTTTTCAGCCCATTACCGGCATATGGAAGAAACAGCAGTAAGCACAGGGAAATATCTGCTTCTAAATCCAAAACGCAGCTATCTAACAGAACGGTTGTCAATGTGTGCACTCAACTTCCAGAGTTAAACCCGTGTGTGGATTCAGCAGTCTGCAAACACTTTCTCTGCAGAGTCCCAAAACAGGCGTTTTCAGCCCATTACCGGCATATGGAAGAAACAGCAGTAAGCACAGGGAAATATCTGCTTCTAAATCCAAAACGCAGCTATCTAACAGAACGGTTGTCAATGTGTGCACTCAACTTCCAGAGTTAAACCCGTGTGTGGATTCAGCAGTCTGCAAACACTTTCTCTGCAGAGTCCCAAAACAGGCGTTTTCAGCCCATTACCGGCATATGGAAGAAACAGCAGTAAGCACAGGGAAATATCTGCTTCTAAATCCAAAACGCAGCTATCTAATAGAACGGTTGTCAATGTGTGCACTCAACTTCCAGAGTTAAACCCGTGTGTGGATTCAGCAGTCTGCAAACACTTTCTCTGCAGAGTCCCAAAACAGGCGTTTTCAGCCCATTACCGGCATATGGAAGAAACAGCACTAAGCACAGGGAAATATCTGCTTCTAAATCCAAAACGCAGCTATCTAACAGAACGGTTGTCAATGTGTGCACTCAACTTCCAGAGTTAAAGCCGTGTGTGGATTCAGCAGTCTGCAAACACTTTCTCTGCAGAGTCCCAAAGCAGGCGTTATCAGCCCATTACCGGCATATGGAAGAAACAGCAGTAAGCCCAGGGAAATATCTGCTTCTAAATCCAAAACGCAGCTATCTAACAGAACGGTTGTCAATGTGTGCACTCAACTTCCAGAGTTAAACCCGTGTGTGGATTCAGCAGTCTGCAAACACTTTCTCTGCAGAGTCCCAAAACAGGCGTTTTCAGCCCATTACCGGCATATGGAAGAAACAGCAGTAAGCACAGGGAAATATCTGCTTCTAAATCCAAAACGCAGCTATCTAACAGAACGGTTGTCAATGTGTGCACTCAACTTCCAGAGTTAAACCCGTGTGTGGATTCAGCAGTCTGCAAACACTTTCTCTGCAGAGTCCCAAAACAGGCGTTTTCAGCCCATTACCGGCATATGGAAGAAACAGCAGTAAGCACAGGGAAATATCTGCTTCTAAATCCAAAACGCAGCTATCTAACAGAACGGTTGTCAATGTGTGCACTCAACTTCCAGAGTTAAACCCGTGTGTGGATAGAGCAGTCTGCAAACACTTTCTCTGCAGAGTCCCAAAACAGGCGTTTTCAGCCCATTACCGGCATATGGAAGAAACAGCAGTAAGCACAGGGAAATATCTGCTTCTAAATCCAAAACGCAGCTATCTAACAGAACGGTTGTCAATGTGTGCACTCAACTTCCAGAGTTAAAGCCGTGTGTGGATTCAGCAGTCTGCAAACACTTTCTCTGCAGAGTCCCAAAAGAGGCGTTATCAGCCCATTACCGGCATATGGAAGAAACAGCAGTAAGCCCAGGGAAATATCTGCTTCTAAATCCAAAACGCAGCTATCTAACAGAACGGTTGTCAATGTGTGCACTCAACTTCCAGAGTTAAACCCGTGTGTGGATTCAGCAGTCTGCAAACACTTTCTCTGCAGAGTCCCAAAACAGGCGTTTTCAGCCCATTACCGGCATATGGAAGAAACAGCAGTAAGCACAGGGAAATATCTGCTTCTAAATCCAAAACCCAGCTATCTAACAGAACGGTTGTCAACGTGTGCACTCAACTTCCAGAGTTAAACCCGTGTGTGGATTCAGCAGTCTGCAAACACTTTCTCTGCAGAGTCCCAAAACAGGCGTTTTCAGCCCATTACCGGCATATGGAAGAAACAGCACTAAGCACAGGGAAATATCTGCTTCTAAATCCAAAACGCAGCTATCTAACAGAACGGTTGTCAATGTGTGCACTCAACTTCCAGAGTTAAAGCCGTGTGTGGATTCAGCAGTCTGCAAACACTTTCTCTGCAGAGTCCCAAAACAGGCGTTATCAGCCCATTACCGGCATATGGAAGAAACAGCAGTAAGCCCAGGGAAATATCTGCTTCTAAATCCAAAACGCAGCTATCTAACAGAACAGTTGTCAATGTGTGCACTCAACTTCCAGAGTTAAACCCATGTGTGGATTCAGCAGTCTGCAAACACTTTCTCTGCAGAGTCCCAAAACAGGCGTTTTCAGTCCATTACCGGCATATGGAAGAAACAGCAGTAAGCACAGGGAAATATCTGCTTCTAAATCCAAAACCCAGCTATCTAACAGAACGGTTGTCAACGTGTGCACTCAACTTCCAGAGTTAAACCCGTGTGTGGATTCAGCAGTCTGCAAACACTTTCTCTGCAGAGTCCCAAAACAGGCGTTTTCAGCCCATTACCGGCATATGGAAGAAACAGCAGTAAGCACAGGGAAATATCTGCTTCTAAATCCAAAACGCAGCTATCTAACAGAACGGTTGTCAATGTGTGCACTCAACTTCCAGAGTTAAACCCGTGTGTGGATTCAGCAGTCTGCAAACACTTTCTCTGCAGAGTCCCAAAACAGGCGTTTTCAGCCCATTACCGGCATATGGAAGAAACAGCAGTAAGCACAGGGAAATATCTGCTTCTAAATCCAAAACGCAGCTATCTAACAGAACGGTTGTCAATGTGTGCACTCAACTTCCAGAGTTAAACCCGTGTGTGGATTCAGCAGTCTGCAAACACTTTCTCTGCAGAGTCCCAAAACAGGCGTTTTCAGCCCATTACCGGCATATGGAAGAAACAGCAGTAAGCACAGGGAAATATCTGCTTCTAAATCCAAAACGCAGCTATCTAATAGAACGGTTGTCAATGTGTGCACTCAACTTCCAGAGTTAAACCCGTGTGTGGATTCAGCAGTCTGCAAACACTTTCTCTGCAGAGTCCCAAAACAGGCGTTTTCAGCCCATTACCGGCATATGGAAGAAACAGCACTAAGCACAGGGAAATATCTGCTTCTAAATCCAAAACGCAGCTATCTAACAGAACGGTTGTCAATGTGTGCACTCAACTTCCAGAGTTAAAGCCGTGTGTGGATTCAGCAGTCTGCAAACACTTTCTCTGCAGAGTCCCAAAACAGGCGTTATCAGCCCATTACCGGCATATGGAAGAAACAGCAGTAAGCCCAGGGAAATATCTGCTTCTAAATCCAAAACGCAGCTATCTAACAGAACGGTTGTCAATGTGTGCACTCAACTTCCAGAGTTAAACCCGTGTGTGGATTCAGCAGTCTGCAAACACTTTCTCTGCAGAGTCCCAAAACAGGCGTTTTCAGCCCATTACCGGCATATGGAAGAAACAGCAGAAAGCACAGGGAAATATCTGCTTCTAAATCCAAAACGCAGCTATCTAACAGAACGGTTGTCAATGTGTGCACTCAACTTCCAGAGTTAAACCCGTGTGTGGATTCAGCAGTCTGCAAACACTTTCTCTGCAGAGTCCCAAAACAGGCGTTTTCAGCCCATTACCGGCATATGGAAGAAACAGCAGTAAGCACAGGGAAATATCTGCTTCTAAATCCAAAACGCAGCTATCTAACAGAACGGTTGTCAATGTGTGCACTCAACTTCCAGAGTTAAACCCGTGTGTGGATAGAGCAGTCTGCAAACACTTTCTCTGCAGAGTCCCAAAACAGGCGTTTTCAGCCCATTACCGGCATATGGAAGAAACAGCAGTAAGCACAGGGAAATATCTGCTTCTAAATCCAAAACGCAGCTATCTAACAGAACGGTTGTCAATGTGTGCACTCAACTTCCAGAGTTAAAGCCGTGTGTGGATTCAGCAGTCTGCAAACACTTTCTCTGCAGAGTCCCAAAAGAGGCGTTATCAGCCCATTACCGGCATATGGAAGAAACAGCAGTAAGCCCAGGGAAATATCTGCTTCTAAATCCAAAACGCAGCTATCTAACAGAACGGTTGTCAATGTGTGCACTCAACTTCCAGAGTTAAACCCGTGTGTGGATTCAGCAGTCTGCAAACACTTTCTCTGCAGAGTCCCAAAACAGGCGTTTTCAGCCCATTACCGGCATATGGAAGAAACAGCAGTAAGCACAGGGAAATATCTGCTTCTAAATCCAAAACCCAGCTATCTAACAGAACGGTTGTCAACGTGTGCACTCAACTTCCAGAGTTAAACCCGTGTGTGGATTCAGCAGTCTGCAAACACTTTCTCTGCAGAGTCCCAAAACAGGCGTTTTCAGCCCATTACCGGCATATGGAAGAAACAGCAGTAAGCACAGGGAAATATCTGCTTCTAAATCCAAAACGCAGCTATCTAACAGAACGGTTGTCAATGTGTGCACTCAACTTCCAGAGTTAAACCCGTGTGTGGATTCAGCAGTCTGCAAACACTTTCTCTGCAGAGTCCCAAAACAGGCGTTTTCAGCCCATTACCGGCATATGGAAGAAACAGCAGTAAGCACAGGGAAATATCTGCTTCTAAATCCAAAACCCAGCTATCTAACAGAACGGTTGTCAATGTGTGCACTCAACTTCCAGAGTTAAACCCGTGTGTGGATTCAGCAGTCTGCAAACACTTTCTCTGCAGAGTCCCAAAACAGGCGTTTTCAGCCCATTACCGGCATATGGAAGAAACAGCAGTAAGCACAGGGAAATATCTGCTTCTAAATCCAAAACCCAGCTATCTAACAGAACGGTTGTCAATGTGTGCACTCAACTTCCAGAGTTAAACCCGTGTGTGGATTCAGCAGTCTGCAAACACTTTCTCTGCAGAGTCCCAAAACAGGCGTTTTCATCCCATTACCGGCATATGGAAGAAACAGCACTAAGCACAGGGAAATATCTGCTTCTAAATCCAAAACGCAGCTATCTAACAGAACGGTTGTCAATGTGTGCACTCAACTTCCAGAGTTAAAGCCGTGTGTGGATTCAGCAGTCTGCAAACACTTTCTCTGCAGAGTCCCAAAACAGGCGTTATCAGCCCATTACCGGCATATGGAAGAAACAGCAGTAAGCCCAGGGAAATATCTGCTTCTAAATCCAAAACGCAGCTATCTAACAGAACGGTTGTCAACGTGTGCACTCAACTTCCAGAGTTAAACCCGTGTGTGGATTCAGCAGTCTGCAAACACTTTCTCTGCAGAGTCCCAAAACAGGCGTTTTCAGCCCATTACCGGCATATGGAAGAAACAGCAGTAAGCACAGGGAAATATCTGCTTCTAAATCCAAAACCCAGCTATCTAACAGAACGGTTGTCAACGTGTGCACTCAACTTCCAGAGTTAAACCCGTGTGTGGATTCAGCAGTCTGCAAACACTTTCTCTGCAGAGTCCCAAAACAGGCGTTTTCAGCCCATTACCGGCATATGGAAGAAACAGCAGTAAGCACAGGGAAATATCTGCTTCTAAATCCAAAACGCAGCTATCTAACAGAACGGTTGTCAATGTGTGCACTCAACTTCCAGAGTTAAACCCGTGTGTGGATTCAGCAGTCTGCAAACACTTTCTCTGCAGAGTCCCAAAACAGGCGTTTTCAGCCCATTACCGGCATATGGAAGAAACAGCAGTAAGCCCAGGGAAATATCTGCTTCTAAATCCAAAACGCAGCTATCTAACAGAACGGTTGTCAATGTGTGCACTCAACTTCCAGAGTTAAACCCGTGTGTGGATTCAGCAGTCTGCAAACACTTTCTCTGCAGAGTCCCAAAACAGGCGTTTTCAGCCCATTACCGGCATATGGAAGAAACAGCAGTAAGCCCAGGGAAATATCTGCTTCTAAATCCAAAACGCAGCTATCTAACAGAACGGTTGTCAATGTGTGCACTCAACTTCCAGAGTTAAACCCGTGTGTGGATTCAGCAGTCTGCAAACACTTTCTCTGCAGAGTCCCAAAACAGGCGTTTTCAGCCCATTACCGGCATATGGAAGAAACAGCAGAAAGCACAGGGAAATATCTGCTTCTAAATCCAAAACGCAGCTATCTAACAGAACGGTTGTCAATGTGTGCACTCAACTTCCAGAGTTAAACCCGTGTGTGGATTCAGCAGTCTGCAAACACTTTCTCTGCAGAGTCCCAAAACAGGCGTTTTCAGCCCATTACCGGCATATGGAAGAAACAGCAGTAAGCACAGGGAAATATCTGCTTCTAAATCCAAAACGCAGCTATCTAACAGAACGGTTGTCAATGTGTGCACTCAACTTCCAGAGTTAAACCCGTGTGTGGATTCAGCAGTCTGCAAACACTTTCTCTGCAGAGTCCCAAAACAGGCGTTTTCAGCCCATTACCGGCATATGGAAGAAACAGCAGTAAGCACAGGGAAATATCTGCTTCTAAATCCAAAACCCAGCTATCTAACAGAACGGTTGTCAACGTGTGCACTCAACTTCCAGAGTTAAACCCGTGTGTGGATTCAGCAGTCTGCAAACACTTTCTCTGCAGAGTCCCAAAACAGGCGTTTTCAGCCCATTACCGGCATATGGAAGAAACAGCAGTAAGCCCAGGGAAATATCTGCTTCTAAATCCAAAACGCAGCTATCTAACAGAACGGTTGTCAATGTGTGCACTCAACTTCCAGCGTTAAACCCGTGTGTGGATTCAGCAGTCTGCAAACACTTTCTCTGCAGAGTCCCAAAACAGGCGTTTTCAGCCCATTACCGGCATATGGAAGAAACAGCAGTAAGCCCAGGGAAATATCTGCTTCTAAATCCAAAACGCAGCTATCTAACAGAACGGTTGTCAATGTGTGCACTCAACTTCCAGAGTTAAACCCGTGTGTGGATTCAGCAGTCTGCAAACACTTTCTCTGCAGAGTCCCAAAACAGGCGTTTTCAGCCCATTACCGGCATATGGAAGAAACAGCAGAAAGCACAGGGAAATATCTGCTTCTAAATCCAAAACGCAGCTATCTAACAGAACGGTTGTCAATGTGTGCACTCAACTTCCAGAGTTAAACCCGTGTGTGGATTCAGCAGTCTGCAAACACTTTCTCTGCAGAGTCCCAAAACAGGCGTTTTCAGCCCATTACCGGCATATGGAAGAAACAGCAGTAAGCCCAGGGAAATATCTGCTTCTAAATCCAAAACGCAGCTATCTAACAGAACGGTTGTCAATGTGTGCACTCAACTTCCAGAGTTAAACCCGTGTGTGGATTCAGCAGTCTGCAAACACTTTCTCTGCAGAGTCCCAAAACAGGCGTTTTCAGCCCATTACCGGCATATGGAAGAAACAGCAGTAAGCACAGGGAAATATCTGCTTCTAAATCCAAAACCCAGCTATCTAACAGAACGGTTGTCAACGTGTGCACTCAACTTCCAGAGTTAAACCCGTGTGTGGATTCAGCAGTCTGCAAACACTTTCTCTGCAGAGTCCCAAAACAGGCGTTTTCAGCCCATTACCGGCATATGGAAGAAACAGCAGTAAGCACAGGGAAATATCTGCTTCTAAATCCAAAACGCAGCTATCTAACAGAACGGTTGTCAATGTGTGCACTCAACTTCCAGAGTTAAACCCGTGTGTGGATTCAGCAGTCTGCAAACACTTTCTCTGCAGAGTCCCAAAACAGGCGTTTTCAGCCCATTACCGGCATATGGAAGAAACAGCAGTAAGCACAGGGAAATATCTGCTTCTAAATCCAAAACGCAGCTATCTAACAGAACGGTTGTCAATGTGTGCACTCAACTTCCAGAGTTAAACCCGTGTGTGGATTCAGCAGTCTGCAAACACTTTCTCTGCAGAGTCCCAAAACAGGCGTTTTCAGCCCATTACCGGCGTATGGAAGAAACAGCAGTAAGCCCAGGGAAATATCTGCTTCTAAATCCAAAACGCAGCTATCTAACAGAACGGTTGTCAATGTGTGCACTCAACTTCCAGAGTTAAACCCGTGTGTGGATTCAGCAGTCTGCAAACACTTTCTCTGCAGAGTCCCAAAACAGGCGTTTTCAGCCCATTACCGGCATATGGAAGAAACAGCAGTAAGCACAGGGAAATATCTGCTTCTAAATCCAAAACGCAGCTATCTAACAGAACGGTTGTCAATGTGTGCACTCAACTTCCAGAGTTAAACCCGTGTGTGGATTCAGCAGTCTGCAAACACTTTCTCTGCAGAGTCCCAAAACAGGCGTTTTCAGCCCATTACCGGCATATGGAAGAAACAGCAGTAAGCACAGGGAAATATCTGCTTCTAAATCCAAAACGCAGCTATCTAACAGAACGGTTGTCAATGTGTGCACTCAACTTCCAGAGTTAAACCCGTGTGTGGATTCAGCAGTCTGCAAACACTTTCTCTGCAGAGTCCCCAAACAGGCGTTTTCAGCCCATTACCGGCATATGGAAGAAACAGCAGTAAGCACAGGGAAATATCTGCTTCTAAATCCAAAACGCAGCTATCTAACAGAACGGTTGTCAATGTGTGCACTCAACTTCCAGAGTTAAACCCGTGTGTGGATTCAGCAGTCTGCAAACACTTTCTCTGCAGAGTCCCAAAACAGGCGTTTTCAGCCCATTACCGGCATATGGAAGAAACAGCAGTAAGCACAGGGAAATATCTGCTTCTAAATCCAAAACGCAGCTATCTAACAGAACGGTTGTCAATGTGTGCACTCAACTTCCAGAGTTAAACCCGTGTGTGGATTCAGCAGTCTGCAAACACTTTCTCTGCAGAGTCCCAAAACAGGCGTTTTCAGCCCATTACCGGCATATGGAAGAAACAGCAGTAAGCACGGGGAAATATCTGCTTCTAAATCCAAAACGCAGCTATCTAACAGAACGGTTGTCAATGTGTGCACTCAACTTCCAGAGTTAAACCCGTGTGTGGATTCAGCAGTCTGCAAACACTTTCTCTGCAGAGTCCCAAAACAGGCGTTTTCAGCCCATTACCGGCATATGGAAGAAACAGCAGTAAGCACAGGGAAATATCTGCCTCTAAATCCAAAACGCAGCTATCTAACAGAACGGTTGTCAATGTGTGCACTCAACTTCCAGGGTTAAACCCGTGTGTGGATTCAGCAGTCTGCAAACACTTTCTCTGCAGAGTCCCAAAACAGGCGTTTTCAGCCCATTACCGGCATATGGAAGAAACAGCAGTAAGCACAGGGAAATATCTGCTTCTAAATCCAAAACGCAGCTATCTAACAGAACAGTTGTCAATGTGTGCACTCAACTTCCAGAGTTAAACCCGTGTGTGGATTCAGCAGTCTGCAAACACTTTCTCTGCAGAGTCCCAAAACAGGCGTTTTCAGCCCATTACCGGCATATGGAAGAAACAGCAGTAAGCACAGGGAAATATCTGCTTCTAAATCCAAAACGCAGCTATCTAACAGAACGGTTGTCAATGTGTGCACTCAACTTCCAGAGTTAAACCCGTGTGTGGATTCAGCAGTCTGCAAACATCTTCTCTGCAGAGTCCCAAAACAGGCGTTTTCAGCCCATTACCGGCATATGGAAGAAACAGCAGTAAGCACAGGGAAATATCTGCTTCTAAATCCAAAACGCAGCTATCTAACAGAACGGTTGTCAATGTGTGCACTCAACTTCCAGAGTTAAACCCGTGTGTGGATTCAGCAGTCTGCAAACATCTTCTCTGCAGAGTCCCAAAACAGGCGTTTTCAGCCCATTACCGGCATATAGAAGAAACAGCAGTAAGCACAGGGAAATATCTGCTTCTAAATCCAAAACGCAGCTATCTAACAGAACGGTTGTCAATGTGTGCACTCAACTTCCAGAGTTAAACCCGTGTGTGGATTCAGCAGTCTGCAAACACTTTCTCTGCAGAGTCCCAAAACAGGCGTTTTCAGCATATTACCGGCATATGGAAGAAACAGCAGTAAGCACAGGGAAATATCTGCTTCTAAATCCAAAACGCAGCTATCTAACAGAACCGTTGTCAATGTGTGCACTCAACTTCCAGAGTTAAGCCCGTGTGTGGATTCAGCAGTCTGCAAACACTTTCTCTGCAGAGTCCCAAAACAGGCGTTTTCAGCCCATTACCGGCATATGGAAGAAACAGCAGTAAGCACAGGGAAATATCTGCTTCTAAATCCAAAACGCAGCTATCTAACAGAACGGTTGTCAATGTGTGCACTCAACTTCCAGAGTTAAACCCGTGTGTGGATTCAGCAGTCTGCAAACACTTTCTCTGCCGAGTCCCAAAACAGGCGTTTTCAGCCCATTACCGGCATATGGAAGAAACAGCAGTAAGCACAGGGAAATATCTGCTTCTAAATCCAAAACGCAGCTATCTAACAGAACGGTTGTCAATGTGTGCACTCAACTTCCAGAGTTAAACCCGTGTGTGGATTCAGCAGTCTGCAAACACTTTCTCTACAGATTCCCAAAACAGGCGTTTTCAGCCCATTACCGGCATATGGAAGAAACAGCAGTAAGCACAGGGAAATATCTGCTTCTAAATCCAAAACGCAGCTATCTAACAGAACGGTTGTCAATGTGTGCACTCAACTTCCAGAGTTAAACCCGTGTGTGGATTCAGCAGTCTGCAAACACTTTCTCTGCAGAGTCCCAAAACAGGCGTTTTCAGCCCATTACCGGCATATGGAAGAAACAGCAGTAAGCCCAGGGAAATATCTGCTTCTAAATCCAAAACGCAGCTATCTAACAGAACGGTTGTCAATGTGTGCACTCAACTTCCAGAGTTAAAGCCGTGTGTGGATTCAGCAGTCTGCAAACACTTTCTCTGCAGAGTCCCAAAACAGGCGTTTTCAGCCCATTACCGGCATATGGAAGAAACAGCAGTAAGCCCAGGGAAATATCTGCTTCTAAATCCAAAACGCAGCTATCTAACAGAACGGTTGTCAATGTGTGCACTCAACTTCCAGAGTTAAACCCGTGTGTGGATTCAGCAGTCTGCAAACACTTTCTCTGCAGAGTCCCAAAACAGGCGTTTTCAGCCCATTACCGGCATATGGAAGAAACAGCAGAAAGCACAGGGAAATATCTGCTTCTAAATCCAAAACGCAGCTATCTAACAGAACGGTTGTCAATGTGTGCACTCAACTTCCAGAGTTAAACCCGTGTGTGGATTCAGCAGTCTGCAAACACTTTCTCTGCAGAGTCCCAAAACAGGCGTTTTCAGCCCATTACCGGCATATGGAAGAAACAGCAGTAAGCACAGGGAAATATCTGCTTCTAAATCCAAAACGCAGCTATCTAACAGAACGGTTGTCAATGTGTGCACTCAACTTCCAGAGTTAAACCCGTGTGTGGATTGAGCAGTCTGCAAACACTTTCTCTGCAGAGTCCCAAAACAGGCGTTTTCAGCCCATTACCGGCATATGGAAGAAACAGCAGTAAGCACAGGGAAATATCTGCTTCTAAATCCAAAACGCAGCTATCTAACAGAACGGTTGTCAATGTGTGCACTCAACTTCCAGAGTTAAACCCGTGTGTGGATTCAGCAGTCTGCAAACACTTTCTCTGCAGAGTCCCAAAACAGGCGTTTTCAGCCCATTACCGGCATATGGAAGAAACAGCAGTAAGCACAGGGAAATATCTGCTTCTAAATCCAAAACCCAGCTATCTAACAGAACGGTTGTCAACGTGTGCACTCAACTTCCAGAGTTAAACCCGTGTGTGGATTCAGCAGTCTGCAAACACTTTCTCTGCAGAGTCCCAAAACAGGCGTTTTCAGCCCATTACCGGCATATGGAAGAAACAGCAGTAAGCACAGGGAAATATCTGCTTCTAAATCCAAAACGCAGCTATCTAACAGAACGGTTGTCAATGTGTGCACTCAACTTCCAGAGTTAAACCCGTGTGTGGATTCAGCAGTCTGCAAACACTTTCTCTGCAGAGTCCCAAAACAGGCGTTTTCAGCCCATTACCGGCATATGGAAGAAACAGCAGTAAGCACAGGGAAATATCTGCTTCTAAATCCAAAACGCAGCTATCTAACAGAACGGTTGTCAATGTGTGCACTCAACTTCCTGAGTTAAACCCGTGTGTGGATTCAGCAGTCTGCAAACACTTTCTCTGCAGAGTCCCAAAACAGGCGTTTTCAGCCCATTACCGGCATATGGAAGAAACAGCAGTAAGCACAGGGAAATATCTGCTTCTAAATCCAAAACCCAGCTATCTAACAGAACGGTTGTCAATGTGTGCACTCAACTTCCAGAGTTAAACCCGTGTGTGGATTCAGCAGTCTGCAAACACTTTCTCTGCAGAGTCCCAAAACAGGCGTTTTCATCCCATTACCGGCATATGGAAGAAACAGCACTAAGCACAGGGAAATATCTGCTTCTAAATCCAAAACGCAGCTATCTAACAGAACGGTTGTCAATGTGTGCACTCAACTTCCAGAGTTAAAGCCGTGTGTGGATTCAGCAGTCTGCAAACACTTTCTCTGCAGAGTCCCAAAACAGGCGTTATCAGCCCATTACCGGCATATGGAAGAAACAGCAGTAAGCCCAGGGAAATATCTGCTTCTAAATCCAAAACGCAGCTATCTAACAGAACGGTTGTCAACGTGTGCACTCAACTTCCAGAGTTAAACCCGTGTGTGGATTCAGCAGTCTGCAAACACTTTCTCTGCAGAGTCCCAAAACAGGCGTTTTCAGCCCATTACCGGCATATGGAAGAAACAGCAGTAAGCACAGGGAAATATCTGCTTCTAAATCCAAAACCCAGCTATCTAACAGAACGGTTGTCAACGTGTGCACTCAACTTCCAGAGTTAAACCCGTGTGTGGATTCAGCAGTCTGCAAACACTTTCTCTGCAGAGTCCCAAAACAGGCGTTTTCAGCCCATTACCGGCATATGGAAGAAACAGCAGTAAGCACAGGGAAATATCTGCTTCTAAATCCAAAACGCAGCTATCTAACAGAACGGTTGTCAATGTGTGCACTCAACTTCCAGAGTTAAACCCGTGTGTGGATTCAGCAGTCTGCAAACACTTTCTCTGCAGAGTCCCAAAACAGGCGTTTTCAGCCCATTACCGGCATATGGAAGAAACAGCAGTAAGCACAGGGAAATATCTGCTTCTAAATCCAAAACGCAGCTATCTAACAGAACGGTTGTCAATGTGTGCACTCAACTTCCAGAGTTAAACCCGTGTGTGGATTCAGCAGTCTGCAAACACTTTCTCTGCAGAGTCCCAAAACAGGCGTTTTCAGCCCATTACCGGCGTATGGAAGAAACAGCAGTAAGCCCAGGGAAATATCTGCTTCTAAATCCAAAACGCAGCTATCTAACAGAACGGTTGTCAATGTGTGCACTCAACTTCCAGAGTTAAACCCGTGTGTGGATTCAGCAGTCTGCAAACACTTTCTCTGCAGAGTCCCAAAACAGGCGTTTTCAGCCCATTACCGGCATATGGAAGAAACAGCAGTAAGCACAGGGAAATATCTGCTTCTAAATCCAAAACGCAGCTATCTAACAGAACGGTTGTCAATGTGTGCACTCAACTTCCAGAGTTAAACCCGTGTGTGGATTCAGCAGTCTGCAAACACTTTCTCTGCAGAGTCCCAAAACAGGCGTTTTCAGCCCATTACCGGCATATGGAAGAAACAGCAGTAAGCACAGGGAAATATCTGCTTCTAAATCCAAAACGCAGCTATCTAACAGAACGGTTGTCAATGTGTGCACTCAACTTCCAGAGTTAAACCCGTGTGTGGATTCAGCAGTCTGCAAACACTTTCTCTGCAGAGTCCCCAAACAGGCGTTTTCAGCCCATTACCGGCATATGGAAGAAACAGCAGTAAGCACAGGGAAATATCTGCTTCTAAATCCAAAACGCAGCTATCTAACAGAACGGTTGTCAATGTGTGCACTCAACTTCCAGAGTTAAACCCGTGTGTGGATTCAGCAGTCTGCAAACACTTTCTCTGCAGAGTCCCAAAACAGGCGTTTTCAGCCCATTACCGGCATATGGAAGAAACAGCAGTAAGCACAGGGAAATATCTGCTTCTAAATCCAAAACGCAGCTATCTAACAGAACGGTTGTCAATGTGTGCACTCAACTTCCAGAGTTAAACCCGTGTGTGGATTCAGCAGTCTGCAAACACTTTCTCTGCAGAGTCCCAAAACAGGCGTTTTCAGCCCATTACCGGCATATGGAAGAAACAGCAGTAAGCACGGGGAAATATCTGCTTCTAAATCCAAAACGCAGCTATCTAACAGAACGGTTGTCAATGTGTGCACTCAACTTCCAGAGTTAAACCCGTGTGTGGATTCAGCAGTCTGCAAACACTTTCTCTGCAGAGTCCCAAAACAGGCGTTTTCAGCCCATTACCGGCATATGGAAGAAACAGCAGTAAGCACAGGGAAATATCTGCCTCTAAATCCAAAACGCAGCTATCTAACAGAACGGTTGTCAATGTGTGCACTCAACTTCCAGGGTTAAACCCGTGTGTGGATTCAGCAGTCTGCAAACACTTTCTCTGCAGAGTCCCAAAACAGGCGTTTTCAGCCCATTACCGGCATATGGAAGAAACAGCAGTAAGCACAGGGAAATATCTGCTTCTAAATCCAAAACGCAGCTATCTAACAGAACAGTTGTCAATGTGTGCACTCAACTTCCAGAGTTAAACCCGTGTGTGGATTCAGCAGTCTGCAAACACTTTCTCTGCAGAGTCCCAAAACAGGCGTTTTCAGCCCATTACCGGCATATGGAAGAAACAGCAGTAAGCACAGGGAAATATCTGCTTCTAAATCCAAAACGCAGCTATCTAACAGAACGGTTGTCAATGTGTGCACTCAACTTCCAGAGTTAAACCCGTGTGTGGATTCAGCAGTCTGCAAACATCTTCTCTGCAGAGTCCCAAAACAGGCGTTTTCAGCCCATTACCGGCATATGGAAGAAACAGCAGTAAGCACAGGGAAATATCTGCTTCTAAATCCAAAACGCAGCTATCTAACAGAACGGTTGTCAATGTGTGCACTCAACTTCCAGAGTTAAACCCGTGTGTGGATTCAGCAGTCTGCAAACACTTTCTCTGCTGAGTCCCAAAACAGGCGTTTTCAGCCCATTACCGGCATATGGAAGAAACAGCAGCAAGCACAGTGAAATATCTGCTTCTAAATCCAAAACGCAGCTATCTAACAGAACGGTTGTCAATGTGTGCACTCAACTTCCAGAGTTAAACCCGTGTGTGGATTCAGCAGTCTGCAAACACTTTCTCTGCAGAGTCCCAAAACAGGCGTTTTCAGCCCATTACCGGCATATGGAAGAAACAGCAGTAAGCCCAGGGAAATATCTGCTTCTAAATCCAAAACGCAGCTATCTAACAGAACGGTTGTCAATGTGTGCACTCAACTTCCAGAGTTAAACCCGTGTGTGGATTCAGCAGTCAGCAAACACTTTCTCTGCAGAGTCCCAAAACAGGTGTTTTCAGCCCATTACCGGCATATGGAAGAAACAGCAGTAAGCACAGGGAAATATCTGCTTCTAAATCCAAAACGCAGCTATCTAACAGAACGGTTGTCAATGTGTGCACTCAACTTCTAGAGTTAAACCCGTGTGTGGATTCAGCAGTCCGCAAACACTTTCTCTGCAGAGTCCCAAAACAGGCGTTTTCAGCCCATTACCGGCATATGGAAGAAACAGCAGTAAGCACAGGGAAATATCTGCTTCTAAATCCAAAACGCAGCTATCTAACAGAACGGTTGTCAATGTGTGCACTCAACTTCCAGAGTTAAACCCGTGTGTGGATTCAGCAGTCTGCAAACACTTTCTCTGCAGAGTCCCAAAACAGGCGTTTTCAGCCCATTACCGGCATATGGAAGAAACAGCAGTAAGCACAGGGAAATATCTGCTTCTAAATCCAAAACGCAGCTATCTAACAGAACGGTTGTCAATGTGTGCACTCAACTTCCAGAGTTAAACCCGTGTGTGGATTCAGCAGTCTGCAAACATCTTCTCTGCAGAGTCCCAAAACAGGCGTTTTCAGCCCATTACCGGCATATAGAAGAAACAGCAGTAAGCACAGGGAAATATCTGCTTCTAAATCCAAAACGCAGCTATCTAACAGAACGGTTGTCAATGTGTGCACTCAACTTCCAGAGTTAAACCCGTGTGTGGATTCAGCAGTCTGCAAACACTTTCTCTGCAGAGTCCCAAAACAGGCGTTTTCAGCATATTACCGGCATATGGAAGAAACAGCAGTAAGCACAGGGAAATATCTGCTTCTAAATCCAAAACGCAGCTATCTAACAGAACCGTTGTCAATGTGTGCACTCAACTTCCAGAGTTAAGCCCGTGTGTGGATTCAGCAGTCTGCAAACACTTTCTCTGCAGAGTCCCAAAACAGGCGTTTTCAGCCCATTACCGGCATATGGAAGAAACAGCAGTAAGCACAGGGAAATATCTGCTTCTAAATCCAAAACGCAGCTATCTAACAGAACGGTTGTCAATGTGTGCACTCAACTTCCAGAGTTAAACCCGTGTGTGGATTCAGCAGTCTGCAAACACTTTCTCTGCCGAGTCCCAAAACAGGCGTTTTCAGCCCATTACCGGCATATGGAAGAAACAGCAGTAAGCACAGGGAAATATCTGCTTCTAAATCCAAAACGCAGCTATCTAACAGAACGGTTGTCAATGTGTGCACTCAACTTCCAGAGTTAAACCCGTGTGTGGATTCAGCAGTCTGCAAACACTTTCTCTACAGATTCCCAAAACAGGCGTTTTCAGCCCATTACCGGCATATGGAAGAAACAGCAGTAAGCACAGGGAAATATCTGCTTCTAAATCCAAAACGCAGCTATCTAACAGAACGGTTGTCAATGTGTGCACTCAACTTCCAGAGTTAAACCCGTGTGTGGATTCAGCAGTCTGCAAACACTTTCTCTGCTGAGTCCCAAAACAGACGTTTTCAGCCCATTACCGGCATATGGAAGAAACAGCAGTAAGCACGGGGAAATATCTGCTTCTAAATCCAAAACGCAGCAATCTAACAGAACGGTTGTCAATGTGTGCACTCAACTTCCAGAGTTAAACCCGTGTGTGGATTCAGCAGTCTGCAAACACTTTCTCTGCAGAGTCCCAAAACAGGCGTTTTCAGCCCATTACCGGCATATGGAAGAAACAGCAGTAAGCACAGGGAAATATCTGCCTCTAAATCCAAAACGCAGCTATCTAACAGAATGGTTGTCAATGTGTGCACTCAACTTCCAGAGTTAAACCCGTGTGTGGATTCAGCAGTCTGCAAACACTTTCTCTGCAGAGTCCCAAAACAGGCGTTTTCAGCCCATTACCGGCATATGGAAGAAACAGCAGTAAGCACAGGGAAATATCTGCTTCTAAATCCAAAACCCAGCTATCTAACAGAACGGTTGTCAATGTGTGCACTCAACTTCCAGAGTTAAACCCGTGTGTGGATTCAGCAGTCTGCAAACACTTTCTCTGCAGAGTCCCAAAACAGGCGTTTTCAGCCCATTACCGGCATATGGAAGAAACAGCAGTAAGCACAGGGAAATATCTGCTTCTAAATCCAAAACGCAGCTATCTAACAGAACGGTTGTCAATGTGTGCACTCAACTTCCAGAGTTAAACCCGTGTGTGGATTCAGCAGTCTGCAAACATCTTCTCTGCAGAGTCCCAAAACAGGCGTTTTCAGCCCATTACCGGCATATGGAAGAAACAGCAGTAAGCACAGGGAAATATCTGCTTCTAAATCCAAAACGCAGCTATCTAACAGAACGGTTGTCAATGTGTGCACTCAACTTCCAGAGTTAAACCCGTGTGTGGATTCAGCAGTCTGCAAACACTTTCTCTGCTGAGTCCCAAAACAGGCGTTTTCAGCCATTACCGGCATATGGAAGAAACAGCAGCAAGCACAGTGAAATATCTGCTTCTAAATCCAAAACGCAGCTATCTAACAGAACGGTTGTCAATGTGTGCACTCAACTTCCAGAGTTAAACCCGTGTGTGGATTCAGCAGTCTGCAAACACTTTCTCTGCAGAGTCCCCAAAACAGGCGTTTTCAGCCCATTACCGGCATATGGAAGAAACAGCAGTAAGCCCAGGGAAATATCTGCTTCTAAATCCAAAACGCAGCTATCTAACAGAACGGTTGTCAATGTGTGCACTCAACTTCCAGAGTTAAACCCGTGTGTGGATTCAGCAGTCTGCAAACACTTTCTCTGCAGAGTCCCAAAACAGGTGTTTTCAGCCCATTACCGGCATATGGAAGAAACAGCAGTAAGCCCAGGGAAATATCTGCTTCTAAATCCAAAACGCAGCTATCTAACAGAACGGTTGTCAATGTGTGCACTCAACTTCTAGAGTTAAACCCGTGTGTGGATTCAGCAGTCTGCAAACACTTTCTCTGCAGAGTCCCAAAACAGGCGTTTTCAGCCCATTACCGGCATATGGAAGAAACAGCAGTAAGCAAAGGGAAATATCTGCTTCTAAATCCAAAACGCAGCTATCTAACAGAACGGTTGTCAATGTGTGCACTCAACTTCCAGAGTTAAACCCGTGTGTGGATTCAGCAGTCTGCAAACACTTTCTCTGCAGAGTCCCAAAACAGGCGTTTTCAGCCCATTACCGGCATATGGAAGAAACAGCAGTAAGCACAGGGAAATATCTGCTTCTATATCCAAAACGCAGCTATCTAACAGAACGGTTGTCAATGTGTGCACTCAACTTCCAGAGTTAAACCCGTGTGTGGATTCAGCAGTCTGCAAACATCTTCTCTGCAGAGTCCCAAAACAGGCGTTTTCAGCCCATTACCGGCATATGGAAGAAACAGCAGTAAGCACAGGGAAATATCTGCTTCTAAATCCAAAACGCAGCTATCTAACAGAACGGTTGTCAATGTGCGCACTCAACTTCCAGAGTTAAACCCGTGTGGATTCAGCAGTCTGCAAACACTTTCTCTGCAGAGTCCCAAAACAGGCGTTTTCAGCATATTACCGGCATATGGAAGAAACAGCAGTAAGCACAGGGAAATATCTGCTTCTAAATCCAAAACGCAGGTATCTAACAGAACCGTTGTCAATGTGTGCACTCAACTTCCAGAGTTAAGCCCGTGTGTGGATTCATCAGTCTGCAAACACTTTCTCTGCAGAGTCCCAAAACAGGCGTTTTCAGCCCATTACCGGCATATGGAAGTAACAGCAGTAAGCACAGGGAAATATCTGCTTCTAAATCCAAAACGCAGCTATCTAACAGAACGGTTGTCAATGTGTGCACTCAACTTCCAGAGTTAAACCCGTGTGTGGATTCAGCAGTCTGCAAACACTTTCTCTGCAGAGTCCCAAAACAGGCGTTTTCATCCCATTACCGGCATATGGAAGAAACAGCAGTAAGCACAGGGAAATATCTGCTTCTAAATCCAAAACGCAGCAATCTAACAGAACGGTTGTCAATGTGTGCACTCAACTTCCAGAGTTAAACCCGTGTGTGGATTCAGCAGTCTGCAAACACTTTCTCTGCAGAGTCCCAAAACAGGCGTTTTCAGCCCATTACCGGCATATGGAAGAAACAGCAGTAAGCACAGGGAAATATCTGCTTCTAAATTCAAAACGCAGCTATCTAACAGAACGGTTGTCAATGTGTGCACTCAACTTCCAGAGTTAAACCCGTGTGTGGATTCAGCAGTCTGCAAACATCTTCTCTGCAGAGTCCCAAAACAGGCGTTTTCAGCCCATTACCGGCATATGGAAGAAACAGCAGTAAGCACAGGGAAATATCTGCTTCTAAATCCAAAACGCAGCTATCTAACAGAACGGTTGTCAATGTGTGCACTCAACTTCCAGAGTTAAACCCGTGTGTGGATTCAGCAGTCTGCAAACACTTTCTCTGCAGAGTCCCAAAACAGGCGTTATCAGCCCATTACCGGCATATGGAAGAAACAGCAGTAAGCCCAGGGAAATATCTGCTTCTAAATCCAAAACGCAGCTATCTAACAGAACGGTTGTCAATGTGTGCACTCAACATCCAGAGTTAAACCCGTGTGTGGATTCAGCAGTCTGCAAACACTTTCTCTGCAGAGTCCCAAAACAGGCGTTTTCAGCCCATTACCGGCATATGGAAGAAACAGCAGTAAGCACAGGGAAATATCTGCTTCTAAATCCAAAACCCAGCTATCTAACAGAACGGTTGTCAATGTGTGCACTCAACTTCCAGAGTTAAACCCGTGTGTGGATTCAGCAGTCTGCAAACACTTTCTCTGCAGAGTCCCAAAACAGGCGTTTTCAGCCCATTACCGGCATATGGAAGAAACAGCAGTAAGCACAGGGAAATATCTGCTTCTAAATCCAAAACGCAGCTATCTAACAGAACGGTTGTCAATGTGTGCACTCAACTTCCAGAGTTAAACCCGTGTGTGGATTCAGCAGTCTGCAAACACTTTCTCTGCAGAGTCCCAAAACAGGCGTTTTCAGCCCATTACCGGCATATGGAAGAAACAGCAGTAAGCACAGGGAAATATCTGCTTCTAAATCCAAAACGCAGCTATCTAACAGAACGGTTGTCAATGTGTGCACTCAACTTCCAGAGTTAAACCCGTGTGTGGATTCAGCAGTCTGCAAACACTTTCTCTGCAGAGTCCCAAAACAGGCGTTTTCAGCCCATTACCGGCACATGGAAGAAACAGCAGTAAGCACAGGGAAATATCTGCTTCTAAATCCAAAACGCAGCTATCTAACAGAACGGTTGTCAATGTGTGCACTCAACTTCCAGAGTTAAACCCGTGTGTGGATTCAGCAGTCTGCAAACACTTTCTCTGCAGAGTCCCAAAACAGGCGTTTTCAGCCCATTACCGGCATATGGAAGAAACAGCAGTAAGCACAGGGAAATATCTGCTTCTAAATCCAAAACGCAGCTATCTAACAGAACGGTTGTCAATGTGTGCACTCAACTTCCAGAGTTAAACCCGTGTGTGGATTCAGCAGTCTGCAAACACTTTCTCTGCAGAGTCCCAAAACAGGCGTTTTCAGCCCATTACCGGCATATGGAAGAAACAGCAGTAAGCACAGGGAAATATCTGCTTCTAAATCCAAAACGCAGCTATCTAACAGAACGGTTGTCAATGTGTGTACTCAACTTCCAGAGTTAAACCCGTGTGTGGATTCAGCAGTCTGCAAACACTTTCTCTGCAGAGTCCCAAAACAGGCGTTTTCAGCCCTTTACCGGCATATGGAAGAAACAGCAGTAAGCCCAGGGAAATATCTGCTTCTAAATCCAAAACGCAGCTATCTAACAGAACGGTTGTCAATGTGTGCACTCAACTTCCAGAGTTAAACCCGTGTGTGGATTCAGCAGTCTGCAAACCCTTTCTGTGCAGAGTCCCAAAACAGGCGTTTTCAGCCCATTACCGGCATATGGAAGAAACAGCAGTAAGCACAGGGAAATATCTGCTTCTAAATCCAAAACGCAGCTATCTAACAGAACGGTTGTCAATGTGTGCACTCAACTTCCAGAGTTAAACCCGTGTGTGGATTCAGCAGTCTGCAAACATCTTCTCTGCAGAGTCCCAAAACAGGCGTTTTCAGCCCATTACCGGCATATGAAAGAAACAGCAGTAAGCCTAGGGAAATATCTGCTTCTAAATCCAAAACGCAGCTATCTAACAGAACGGTTGTCAATGTGTGCACTCAACTTCCAGAGTTAAACCCGTGTGTTGATTCAGCAGTCTGCAAACACTTTCTCTGCAGAGTCCCAAAATAGGCGTTTTCAGCCCATTACCGGCATATGGAAGAAACAGCAGTAAGCACAGGGAAATATCTGCTTCTAAATCCAAAACGCAGCTATCTAACAGAACGGTTGTCAATGTGTGCACTCAACTTCCAGAGTTAAACCCGTGTGTGGATTCAGCAGTCTGCAAACACTTTCTCTGCAGAGTCCCAAAACAGGCGTTTTCAGCCCATTACCGGCATATGGAAGAAACAGCAGTAAGCACAGGGAAATATCTGCTTCTAAATCCAAAACGCAGCTATCTAACAGAACGGTTGTCAATGTGTGCACTCAACTTCCAGAGTTAAACCCGTGTGTGGATTCAGCAGTCTGCAAACACTTTCTCTGCAGAGTCCCAAAACAGGTGTTTTCAGCCCATTACCGGCATATGGAAGAAACAGCAGTAAGCACAGGGAAATATCTGCTTCTAAATCCAAAACGCAGCTATCTAACAGAACGGTTGTCAATGTGTGCACTCAACTTCCAGAGATAAACCCGTGTGTGGATTCAGCAGTCTGCAAACACTTTCTCTGCAGAGTCCCAAAACAGGCGTTTTCAGCCCATTACCGGCATATGGAAGAAACAGCAGTAAGCACAGGGAAATATCTGCTTCTAAATCCAAAACGCAGCTATCTAACAGAACGGTTGTCAATGTGTGCACTCAACTTCCAGAGTTAAAGCCGTGTGTGGATTCAGCAGTCTGCAAACACTTTCTCTGCAGAGTCCCAAAACAGGCGTTTTCAGCCCATTACCGGCATATGGAAGAAACAGCAGTAAGCACAGGGAAATATCTGCTTCTAAATCCAAAACGCAGCTATCTAACAGAACGGTTGTCAATGTGTGCACTCAACTTCCAGAGTTAAACCCGTGTGTGGATTCAGCAGTCTGCAAACACATTCTCTGCAGAGTCCCAAAACAGGCGTTTTCAGCCCATTACCGGCATATGGAAGAAACAGCAGTAAGCACAGGGAAATATCTGCTTCTAAATCCAAAACGCAGCTATCTAACAGAACGGTTGTCAATGTGTGCACTCAACTTCCAGAGTTAAACCCGTGTGTGGATTCAGCAGTCTGCAAACACTTTCTCTGCAGAGTCCCAAAACAGGCGTTTTCAGCCCATTACTGGCATATGGAAGAAACAGCAGTAAGCCCAGGGAAATATCTGCTTCTAAATCCAAAACGCAGCTATCTAACAGAACGGTTGTCAATGTGTGCACTCAACTTCCTGAGTTAAACCCGTGTGTGGATTCAGCAGTCTGCAAACACTTTCTCTGCAGAGTCCCAAAACAGGCGTTTTCAGCGCATTACCGGCATATGGAAGAAACAGCAGTAAGCACAGGGAAATATCTGCTTCTAAAACCAAAACGCAGCTATCTAACAGAACGGTTGACAATGTGTGCACTCAACTTCCAGAGTTAAACCCGTGTGTAGATTCAGCAGTCTTCAAACACTTTCTCTGCAGAGTCCCAAAACAGGCGTTTTCAGCCCATTACCGGCATATGGAAGAAACAGCAGTAAGCACAGGGAAATATCTGCTTCTAAATCCAAAACGCAGCTATCTAACAGAACGGTTGTCAATGTGTGCACTCAACTTTTAGAGTTAAACCCGTGTGTGGATTCAGCAGTCTGAAAACACTTTCTCTGCAGAGTCCCAAAACAGGCGTTTTCAGCCCATTACCGGCATATGGAAGAAACAGCAGTAAGCACAGGGAAATATCTGCTTCTAAATCCAAAACGCAGCTATCTAACAGAACGGTTGTCAATGTGTGCACTCAACTTCCAGAGTTAAACCCGTGTGTGGATTCAGCAGTCTGCAAACATCTTCTCTGCAGAGTCCCAAAACAGGCGTTTTCAGCCCCTTACCGGCATATGGAAGAAACAGCAGTAAGCACAGGGAAATATCTGCTTCTAAATCCAAAACGCAGCTATCTAACAGAACGGTTGTCAATGTGTGCACTCAACTTCCAGAGTTAAACCCGTGTGTGGATTCAGCAGTCTGCAAACACTTTCTCTGCAGAGTCCCAAAACAGGCGTTTTCAGCCCATAACCGGCATATGGAAGTAACAGCAGTAAGCACAGGGAAATATCTGCTTCTAAATCCAAAACGCAGCTATCTAACAGAACGGTTGTCAATGTGTGCACTCAACTTCCAGAGTTAAACCCGTGTGTGGATTCAGCAGTCTGCAAACACTTTCTCTGCAGATTCCCAAAACAGGCGTTTTCAGCCCATTACCGGCATATGGAAGAAACAGCAGTAAGCCCAGGGAAATATCTGCTTCTAAATCCAAAACGCAGCTATCTAACAGAACGGTTGTCAATGTGTGCACTCAACTTCCAGAGTTAAACCAGTGTGTGGATTCAGCAGTCTGCAAACACTTTCTCTGCAGAGACCCAAAACAGGCGTTTTCAGCCCATTACCAGCATATGGAAGAAACAGCAGTAAGCACAGGGAAATATCTGCTTCTAAATTCAAAACGCAGCTATCTAACAGAACGGTTGTCAATGTGTGCACTCAACTTCCAGAGTGAAACCCGTGTGTGGATTCAGCAGTCTGCAAACACTTTCTCTGCAGAGTCCCAAAACACGCGTTTTCAGCCCATTACCGGCATATGGAAGAAACAGCAGCAAGCACAGGGAAATATCTGCTTCTAAATCCAAAACGCAGCTATCTAACAGAACGGTTGTTAATGTGTGCACTCAACTTCCAGAGTTAAACCCGTGTGTGGATTCAGCAGTCTGCAAACACTTTCTCTGCAGAGTCCCAAAACAGGCGTTTTCAGCCCATTACCGGCATATGGAAGAAACAGCAGTAAGCACAGGGAAATATCTGCTTCTAAATCCAAAACGCAGCTATCTAACAGAACGGTTGTCAACGTGTGCACTCAACTTCCAGAGTTAAACCCGTGTGTGGATTCAGCAGTCTGCAAACACTTTCTCTGCAGAGTCCCAAAACAGGCGTTTTCAGCCCATTACCGGCATATGGAAGAAACAGCAGTAAGCACAGCGAAATATCTGCTTCTAAATCCAAAACGCAGCTATCTAACAGAACGGTTGTCAATGTGTGCACTCAACTTCCAGAGTTAAACCCCTGTGTGGATTCAGCAGTCTGCAAACACTTTCTCTGCACAGTCCCAAAACAGGCATTTTCAGCCCATTACCGGCATATGGAAGAAACAGCAGTAAGCACAGGGAAATATATGCTTCTAAATCCAAAACGCAGCTATCTAACAGAACGGTTGTCAATGTGTGCACTCAACTTCCAGAGTTAAACCCGTGTGTGGATTCAGCAGTCTGCAAACACTTTCTCTGCAGAGTCCCAAAACAGGCGTTTTCAGCCCATTACCGGCATATGGAAGAAACAGCAGTAAGCACAGGGAAATATCTGCTTCTAAATCCAAAACGCAGCTATCTAACAGAACGGTTGTCAATGTGTGCACTCAACTTCCAGAGTTAAACCCGTGTGTGGATTCATCAGTCTGCAAACACTTTCTCTGCAGAGTCCCAAAACAGGCGTTTTCAGCCCATTACCGGCATATGGAAGAAACAGCAGTAAGCACAGGGAAATATCTGCTTCTAAATCCAAAACGCAGCTATCTAACAGAACGGTTGTCAATGTGTGCACTCAACTTCCAGAGTTAAACCCGTGTGTGGATTCAGCAGCCTGTAAACACTTTCTCTGCAGAGTCCCAAAACAGGCGTTTTCAGCCCATTACCGGCATATGGAAGAAACAGCAGTAAGCACAGGGAAATATCTGCTTCTAAATCCAAAACGCAGCTATCTAACAGAACGGTTGTCAATGTGTGCACTCAACTTCCAGGGTTAAACCCGTGTGTGGATTCAGCAGTCTGCAAACACTTTCTCTGCAGAGTCCCAAAACAGGCGTTTTCAGCCCATTACCGGCATATGGAAGAAAGAGCAGTAAGCACAGGGAAATATCTGCTTCTAAATCCAAAACGCAGCTATCTAACAGAACGGTTGTCAATGTGTGCACTCAACTTCCAGAGTTAAACCCGTGTGTGGATTCAGCAGTCTGCAAACACTTTCTCTGCAGAGTCCCAAAACAGGCGTTTTCAGCCCATTACCGGCATATGGAAGAAACAGCAGTAAGCACAGGGAAATATCTGCTTCTAAATCCAAAACGCAGCTATCTAACAGAACGGTTGACAATGTGTGCACTCAACTTCCAGAGTTAAACCCGTGTGTGGATTCAGCAGTCTGCAAACATCTTCTCTGCAGAGTCCCAAAACAGGCATTTTTAGCCCATTACCGGCATATGAAAGAAACAGCAGTAAGCACAGGGAAATATCTGCTTCTAAATCCAAAACGCAGCTATCTAACAGAACGGTTGTCAATGTGTGCACTCAACTTCCAGACTTAAACCCGTGTGTGGATTCAGCAGTCTGGAAACACTTTCTCTGCAGAGTCCCAAAACAGGCGTTTTCAGCCCATTACCGGCATATGGAAGAAACAGCAGCAAGCACAGGGAAATATCTGCTTCTAAATCCAAAACGCAGCTATCTAACAGAACGGTTGTTAATGTGTGCACTCAACTTCCAGAGTTAAACCCGTGTGTGGATTCAGCAGTCTGCAAACACTTTCTCTGCAGAGTCCCAAAACAGGCGTTTTCAGCCCATTACCGGCATATGGAAGAAACAGCAGTAAGCACAGGGAAATATCTGCTTCTAAATCCAAAACGCAGCTATCTAACAGAACGGTTGTCAATGTGTGCACTCAACTTCCAGAGTTAAACCCGTGTGTGGATTCAGCAGTCTTCAAACACTTTCTCTGCAGAGTCCCAAAACAGGCGTTTTCAGCCCATTACCGGCATATGGAAGAAACAGCAGTAAGCACAGGGAAATATCTGCTTCTAAATCCAAAACGCAGCTATCTAACAGAACGGTTGTCAATGTGTGCACTCAACTTCCAGAGTTAAACCCGTGTGTGGATTCAGCAGTCTGCAAACATCTTCTCTGCAGAGTCCCAAAACAGGCGTTTTCAGCCCCTTACCGGCATATGGAAGAAACAGCAGTAAGCACAGGGAAATATCTGCTTCTAAATCCAAAACGCAGCTATCTAACAGAACGGTTGTCAATGTGTGCACTCAACTTCCAGAGTTAAACCCGTGTGTGGATTCAGCAGTCTGCAAACACTTTCTCTGCTGAGTCCCAAAACAGGCGTTTTCAGCCCATTACCAGCATATGGAAGAAACAGCAGTAAGCACAGTGAAGTATCTGCTTCTAAATCCAAAACGCAGCTATCTAACAGAACGGTTGTCAATGTGTGCACTCAACTTCCAGAGTTAAACCCGTGTGTGGATTCAGCAGTCTGCAAACACTTTCTCTGCAGAGTCCCAAAACAGGCGTTTTCAGCCCATTACCGGCATATGGAAGAAACAGCAGTAAGCACAGGGAAATATCTGCTTCTAAATCCAAAACGCAGCTATCTAACAGAACGGTTGTCAATGTGTGCACTCAACTTCCAGAGTTAAACCCGTGTGTGGATTCAGCAGTCTGCAAACACTTTCTCTGCAGAGTCCCAAAACAGGCGTTTTCAGCCCATTACCGGCATATGGAAGAAACAGCAGTAAGCCCAGGGAAATATCTGCTTCTAAATCCAAAACGCAGCTATCTAACAGAACGGTTGTCAATGTGTGCACTCAACTTCCAGAGTTAAACCCGTGTGTGGATTCAGCAGTCTTCAAACACTTTCTCTGCAGAGTCCCAAAACAGGCGTTTTCAGCCCATTACCGGCATATGGAAGAAACAGCAGTAAGCACAGGGAAATATCTGCTTCTAAATCCAAAACGCAGCTATCTAACAGAACGGTTGTCAATGTGTGCACTCAACTTCCAGAGTTAAACCCGTGTGTGGATTCAGCAGTCTGCAAACATCTTTTCTGCAGAGTCCCAAAACAGGCGTTTTCAGCCCCTTACTGGCATATGGAAGAAACAGCAGTAAGCACAGGGAAATATCTGCTTCTAAATCCAAAACGCAGCTATCTAACAGAACGGTTGTCAATGTGTGCACTCAACTTCCAGAGTTAAACCCATGTGTGGATTCAGCAGTCTGCAAACACTTTCTCTGCTGAGTCCCAAAACAGGCGTTTTCAGCCCATTACCAGCATATGGAAGAAACAGCAGTAAGCACAGTGAAATATCTGCTTCTAAATCCAAAACGCAGCTATCTAACAGAACGGTTGTCAATGTGTGCACTCAACTTCCAGAGTTAAACCCGTGTGTGGATTCAGCAGTCTGCAAACACTTTCTCTGCAGAGTCCCAAAACAGGCGTTTTCAGCCCATTACCGGCATATGGAAGAAACAGCAGTAAGCACAGGGAAATATCTGCTTCTAAATCCAAAACGCAGCTATCTAACAGAACGGTTGTCAATGTGTGCACTCAACTTCCAGAGTTAAACCCATGTGTGGATTCAGCAGTCTGCAAACACTTTCTCTGCAGAGTCCCAAAACAGGCGTTTTCAGCCCATTACCGGCATATGGAAGAAACAGCAGTAAGCACAGGGAAATATCTGCTTCTAAATCCAAAACGCAGCTATCTAACAGAACGGTTGTCAATGTGTGCACTCAACTTCCAGAGTTAAACCCGTGTGTGGATTCAGCAGTCTGCAAACACTTTCTCTGCAGAGTCCCAAAACAGGCGTTTTCAGCCCATTACCGGCATATGGAAGAAACAGCAGTAAGCCCAGGGAAATATCTGCTTCTAAATCCAAAACGCAGCTATCTAACAGAACGGTTGTCAATGTGTGCACTCAACTTCCAGGGTTAAACCCGTGTGTGGATTCAGCAGTCTTCAAACACTTTCTCTGCAGAGTCCCAAAACAGGCGTTTTCAGCCCATTACCGGCATATGGAAGAAACAGCAGTAAGCACAGGGAAATATCTGCTTCTAAATCCAAAACGCAGCTATCTAACAGAACGGTTGTCAATGTGTGCACTCAACTTCCAGAGTTAAACCCGTGTGTGGATTCAGCAGTCTGCAAACACTTTCTCTGCAGAGTCCCAAAACAGGCGTTTTCAGCCCATTACCGGCATATGGAAGAAACAGCAGTAAGCACAGCGAAATATCTGCTTCTAAATCCAAAACGCAGCTATCTAACAGAACGGTTGTCAATGTGTGCACTCAACTTCCAGAGTTAAACCCCTGTGTGGATTCAGCAGTCTGCAAACACTTTCTCTGCACAGTCCCAAAACAGGCATTTTCAGCCCATTACCGGCATATGGAAGAAACAGCAGTAAGCACAGGGAAATATATGCTTCTAAATCCAAAACGCAGCTATCTAACAGAACGGTTGTCAATGTGTGCACTCAACTTCCAGAGTTAAACCCGTGTGTGGATTCAGCAGTCTGCAAACACTTTCTCTGCAGAGTCCCAAAACAGGCGTTTTCAGCCCATTACCGGCATATGGAAGAAACAGCAGTAAGCACAGGGAAATATCTGCTTCTAAATCCAAAACGCAGCTATCTAACAGAACGGTTGTCAATGTGTGCACTCAACTTCCAGAGTTAAACCCGTGTGTGGATTCATCAGTCTGCAAACACTTTCTCTGCAGAGTCCCAAAACAGGCGTTTTCAGCCCATTACCGGCATATGGAAGAAACAGCAGTAAGCACAGGGAAATATCTGCTTCTAAATCCAAAACGCAGCTATCTAACAGAACGGTTGTCAATGTGTGCACTCAACTTCCAGAGTTAAACCCGTGTGTGGATTCAGCAGCCTGTAAACACTTTCTCTGCAGAGTCCCAAAACAGGCGTTTTCAGCCCATTACCGGCATATGGAAGAAACAGCAGTAAGCACAGGGAAATATCTGCTTCTAAATCCAAAACGCAGCTATCTAACAGAACGGTTGTCAATGTGTGCACTCAACTTCCAGGGTTAAACCCGTGTGTGGATTCAGCAGTCTGCAAACACTTTCTCTGCAGAGTCCCAAAACAGGCGTTTTCAGCCCATTACCGGCATATGGAAGAAAGAGCAGTAAGCACAGGGAAATATCTGCTTCTAAATCCAAAACGCAGCTATCTAACAGAACGGTTGTCAATGTGTGCACTCAACTTCCAGAGTTAAACCCGTGTGTGGATTCAGCAGTCTGCAAACACTTTCTCTGCAGAGTCCCAAAACAGGCGTTTTCAGCCCATTACCGGCATATGGAAGAAACAGCAGTAAGCACAGGGAAATATCTGCTTCTAAATCCAAAACGCAGCTATCTAACAGAACGGTTGACAATGTGTGCACTCAACTTCCAGAGTTAAACCCGTGTGTGGATTCAGCAGTCTGCAAACATCTTCTCTGCAGAGTCCCAAAACAGGCATTTTTAGCCCATTACCGGCATATGAAAGAAACAGCAGTAAGCACAGGGAAATATCTGCTTCTAAATCCAAAACGCAGCTATCTAACAGAACGGTTGTCAATGTGTGCACTCAACTTCCAGACTTAAACCCGTGTGTGGATTCAGCAGTCTGGAAACACTTTCTCTGCAGAGTCCCAAAACAGGCGTTTTCAGCCCATTACCGGCATATGGAAGAAACAGCAGCAAGCACAGGGAAATATCTGCTTCTAAATCCAAAACGCAGCTATCTAACAGAACGGTTGTTAATGTGTGCACTCAACTTCCAGAGTTAAACCCGTGTGTGGATTCAGCAGTCTGCAAACACTTTCTCTGCAGAGTCCCAAAACAGGCGTTTTCAGCCCATTACCGGCATATGGAAGAAACAGCAGTAAGCACAGGGAAATATCTGCTTCTAAATCCAAAACGCAGCTATCTAACAGAACGGTTGTCAATGTGTGCACTCAACTTCCAGAGTTAAACCCGTGTGTGGATTCAGCAGTCTTCAAACACTTTCTCTGCAGAGTCCCAAAACAGGCGTTTTCAGCCCATTACCGGCATATGGAAGAAACAGCAGTAAGCACAGGGAAATATCTGCTTCTAAATCCAAAACGCAGCTATCTAACAGAACGGTTGTCAATGTGTGCACTCAACTTCCAGAGTTAAACCCGTGTGTGGATTCAGCAGTCTGCAAACATCTTCTCTGCAGAGTCCCAAAACAGGCGTTTTCAGCCCCTTACCGGCATATGGAAGAAACAGCAGTAAGCACAGGGAAATATCTGCTTCTAAATCCAAAACGCAGCTATCTAACAGAACGGTTGTCAATGTGTGCACTCAACTTCCAGAGTTAAACCCGTGTGTGGATTCAGCAGTCTGCAAACACTTTCTCTGCTGAGTCCCAAAACAGGCGTTTTCAGCCCATTACCAGCATATGGAAGAAACAGCAGTAAGCACAGTGAAGTATCTGCTTCTAAATCCAAAACGCAGCTATCTAACAGAACGGTTGTCAATGTGTGCACTCAACTTCCAGAGTTAAACCCGTGTGTGGATTCAGCAGTCTGCAAACACTTTCTCTGCAGAGTCCCAAAACAGGCGTTTTCAGCCCATTACCGGCATATGGAAGAAACAGCAGTAAGCACAGGGAAATATCTGCTTCTAAATCCAAAACGCAGCTATCTAACAGAACGGTTGTCAATGTGTGCACTCAACTTCCAGAGTTAAACCCGTGTGTGGATTCAGCAGTCTGCAAACACTTTCTCTGCAGAGTCCCAAAACAGGCGTTTTCAGCCCATTACCGGCATATGGAAGAAACAGCAGTAAGCACAGGGAAATATCTGCTTCTAAATCCAAAACGCAGCTATCTAACAGAACGGTTGTCAATGTGTGCACTCAACTTCCAGAGTTAAACCCGTGTGTGGATTCAGCAGTCTGCAAACACTTTCTCTGCAGAGTCCCAAAACAGGCGTTTTCAGCCCATTACCGGCATATGGAAGAAACAGCAGTAAGCACAGGGAAATATCTGCTTCTAAATCCAAAACGCAGCTATCTAACAGAACGGTTGTCAATGTGTGCACTCAACTTCCAGAGTTAAACCCGTGTGTGGATTCAGCAGTCTGCAAACACTTTCTCTGCAGAGTCCCAAAACAGGCATTTTCAGCCCATTATCGGCATATGGAAGAAACAGCAGTAAGCACAGGGAAATATCTGCTTCTAAATCCAAAACGCAGCTATCTAACAGAACGGTTGTCAATGTGTGCACTCAACTTCCAGAGTTAAACCCGTGTGTGGATTCAGCAGTCTGCAAACATCTTCTCTGCAGAGTCCCAAAACAGTCGTTTTCAGCCCATTACCGGCATATGGAAGAAACAGCAGTAAGCACAGGGAAATATCTGCTTCTAAATCCAAAACGCAGCTATCTAACAGAACGGTTGTCAATGTGTGCACTCAACTTCCAGAGTTAAACCCGTGTGTGGATTCAGCAGTCTGCAAACACTTTCTCTGCAGAGTCCCAAAACAGGCGTTTTCAGCCCATTACCCGGCATATGGAAGAAACAGCAGTAAGCACAGGGAAATATCTGCTTCTAAATCCAAAACGCAGCTATCTAACAGAACGGTTGTCAATGTGTGCACTCAACTTCCAGAGTTAAACCCGTGTGTGGATTCAGCAGTCTGCAAACACTTTCTCTGCAGAGTCCCAAAACAGGCGTTTTCAGCCCATTACCGGCATATGGAAGAAACAGCAGTAAGCACAGGGAAATATCTGCTTCTAAATCCAAAACGCAGCTATCTAACAGAACGGTTGTCAATGTGTGCACTCAACTTCCAGAGTTAAACCCCTGTGTGGATTCAGCAGTCTGCAAACACTTTCTCTGCACAGTCCCAAAACAGGCATTTTCAGCCCATTACCGGCATATGGAAGAAACAGCAGTAAGCACAGGGAAATATCTGCTTCTAAATCCAAAACGCAGCTATCTAACAGAACGGTTGTCAATGTGTGCACTCAACTTCCAGAGTTAAACCCGTGTGTGGATTCAGCAGTCTGCAAACACTTTCTCTGCAGAGTCCCAAAACAGGCGTTTTCAGCCCATTACCGGCATATGGAAGAAACAAGCAGTAAGCACAGGGAAATATCTGCTTCTAAATCCAAAACGCAGCTATCTAACAGAACGGTTGTCAATGTGTGCACTAAACTTCCAGAGTTAAACCCGTGTGTGGATTCAGCAGTCTGCAAACACTTTCTCTGCAGAGTCCCAAAACAGGCGTTTTCAGCCCATTACCGGCATATGGAAGAAACAGCAGTAAGCACAGGGAAATATCTGCTTCTAAATCCAAAACGCAGCTATCTAACAGAACGGTTGTCAATGTGTGCACTCAACTTCCAGAGTTAAACCCGTGTGTGGATTCAGCAGTCTGCAAACACTTTCTCTGCAGAGTCCCAAAACAGGCGTTTTCAGCCCATTACCGGCATATGGAAGAAACAGCAGTAAGCACAGGGAAATATCTGCTTCTAAATCCAAAACGCAGCTATCTAACAGAACGGTTGTCAATGTGTGCACTCAACTTCCAGAGTTAAACCCGTGTGTGGATTCAGCAGTCTGCAAACACTTTCTCTGCAGAGTCCCAAAACAGGCGTTTTCAGCCCATTACCGGCATATGGAAGAAACAGCAGTAAGCACAGGGAAATATCTGCTTCTAAATCCAAAACGCAGCTATCTAACAGAACGGTTGTCAATGTGTGCACTAAACTTCCAGAGTTAAACCCGTGTGTGGATTCAGCAGTCTGCAAACACTTTCTCTGCAGAGTCCCAAAACAGGCGTTTTCAGCCCATTACCGGCATATGGAAGAAACAGCAGTAAGCACAGGGAAATATCTGCTTCTAAATCCAAAACGCAGCTATCTAACAGAACGGTTGTCAATGTGTGCACTCAACTTCCAGAGTTAAACCCGTGTGTGGATTCAGCAGTCTGCAAACACTTTCTCTGCAGAGTCCCAAAACAGGCGTTTTCAGCCCATTACCGGCATATGGAAGAAACAGCAGTAAGCACAGGGAAATATCTGCTTCTAAATACAAAACGCAGCTATCTAACAGAACGGTTGTCAATGTGTGCACTCAACTTCCAGAGTTAAACCCGTGTGTGGATTCAGCAGCCTGCAAACACTTTCTCTGCAGAGTCCCAAAACAGGCGTTTTCAGCCCATTACCGGCATATGGAAGAAACAGCAGTAAGCACAGGGAAATATCTGCTTCTAAATCCAAAACGCAGCTATCTAACAGAACGGTTGTCAATGTGTGCACTCAACTTCCAGGGTTAAACCCGTGTGTGGATTCAGCAGTCTGCAAACACTTCTCTGCAGAGTCCCAAAACAGGCGTTTTCAGCCCATTACCGGCATATGGAAGAAAGAGCAGTAAGCACAGGGAAATATCTGCTTCTAAATCCAAAACGCAGCTATCTAACAGAACGGTTGTCAATGTGTGCACTCAACTTCCAGAGTTAAACCCGTGTGTGGATTCAGCAGTCTGCAAACACTTTCTCTGCAGAGTCCCAAAACAGGCGTTTTCAGCCCATTACCGGCATATGGAAGAAACAGCAGTAAGCACAGGGAAATATCTGCTTCTAAATCCAAAACGCAGCTATCTAACAGAACGGTTGACAATGTGTGCACTCAACTTCCAGAGTTAAACCCGTGTGTGGATTCAGCAGTCTGCAAACATCTTCTCTGCAGAGTCCCAAAACAGGCATTTTTTAGCCCATTACCGGCATATGAAAGAAACAGCAGTAAGCACAGGGAAATATCTGCTTCTAAATCCAAAACGCAGCTATCTAACAGAACGGTTGTCAATGTGTGCACTCAACTTCCAGAGTTAAACCCGTGTGTGGATTCAGCAGTCTGCAAACACTTTCTCTGCAGAGTCCCAAAATAGGCGTTTTCAGCCCATTACCGGCATATGGAAGAAACAGCAGTAAGCACAGGGAAATATCTGCTTCTAAATCCAAAACGCAGCTATCTAACAGAACGGTTGTCAATGTGTGCACTCAACTTCCAGAGTTAAACCCGTGTGTGGATTCAGCAGTCTGCAAACACTTTCTCTGCAGAGTCCCAAAACAGGCGTTTTCAGCCCATTCCGGCATATGGAAGAAACAGCAGCAAGCACAGTGAAATATCTGCTTCTAAATCCAAAACGCAGCTATCTAACAGAACGGTTGTCAATGTGTGCACTCAACTTCCAGAGTTAAACCCGTGTGTGGATTCAGCAGTCTTTAAACACTTTCTCTGCAGAGTCCCAAAACAGGCGTTTTCTGTCCATTACCGGCATATGGAAGAAACAGCAGTAAGCACAGGGAAATATCTGCTTCTAAATCGAAAACGCAGCTATCTAACAGAACGGTTGTCAATGTGTGCACTCAACTTCCAGAGTTAAACCCGTGTGTGGATTCAGCAGTCTGCAAACACTTTCTCTGCAGAGTCCCAAAACAGGCGTTTTCAGCCTTTTACCGGCATATGGAAGAAACAGCAGTAAGCACAGGGAAATATCTGCTTCTAAATCCAAAACGCAGCTATCTAACAGAACGGTTGTCAATGTGTGCACTCAACTTCCAGAGTTAAACCCGTGTGTGGATTCAGCAGTCTGCAAACACTTTCTCTGCAGAGTCACAAAACAGGCGTTTTCAGCCCATTACCGGCATATGGAAGAAACAGCAGTAAGCACAGGGAAATATCTGCTTCTAAATCCAAAACGCAGCTATCTAACAGAACGGTTGTCAATGTGTGCACTCAACTTCCAGAGTTAAACCCGTGTGTGGATTCAGCAGTCTGAAAACATCTTCTCTGCAGAGTCCCAAAACAGGCGTTTTCAGCCCATTACCGGCATATGGAAGAAACAGCAGTAAGCACAGGGAAATATCTGCTTCTAAATCCAAAACGCAGCTATCTAACAGAACGGTTGTCAATGTGTGCACTAAACTTCCAGAGTTAAACCCGTGTGTGGATTCAGCAGTCTGCAAACACTTTCTCTGCAGAGTCCCAAAACAGGCGTTTTCAGCCCATTACCGGCATATGGAAGAAACAGCAGTAAGCACAGGGAAATATCTGCTTCTAAATCCAAAACGCAGCTATCTAACAGAACGGTTGTCAATGTGTGCACTCAACTTCCAGAGTTAAACCCGTGTGTGGATTCAGCAGTCTGCAAACACTTTCTCTGCAGAGTCCCAAAACAGGCGTTTTCAGCCCATTACCGGCATATGGAAGAAACAGCAGTAAGCACAGGGAAATATCTGCTTCTAAATCCAAAACGCAGCTATCTAACAGAACGGTTGTCAATGTGTGCACTCAACTTCCAGAGTTAAACCCGTGTGTGGATTCAGCAGCCTGTAAACACTTTCTCTGCAGAGTCCCAAAACAGGCGTTTTCAGCCCATTACCGGCATATGGAAGAAACAGCAGTAAGCACAGGGAAATATCTGCTTCTAAATCCAAAACGCAGCTATCTAACAGAACGGTTGTCAATGTGTGCACTCAACTTCCAGGGTTAAACCCGTGTGTGGATTCAGCAGTCTGCAAACACTTTCTCTGCAGAGTCCCAAAACAGGCGTTTTCAGCCCATTACCGGCATATGGAAGAAAGAGCAGTAAGCACAGGGAAATATCTGCTTCTAAATCCAAAACGCAGCTATCTAACAGAACGGTTGTCAATGTGTGCACTCAACTTCCAGAGTTAAACCCGTGTGTGGATTCAGCAGTCTGCAAACACTTTCTCTGCAGAGTCCCAAAACAGGCGTTTTCAGCCCATTACCGGCATATGGAAGAAACAGCAGTAAGCACAGGGAAATATCTGCTTCTAAATCCAAAACGCAGCTATCTAACAGAACGGTTGACAATGTGTGCACTCAACTTCCAGAGGTAAACCCGTGTGTGGATTCAGCAGTCTGCAAACATCTTCTCTGCAGAGTCCCAAAACAGGCATTTTTAGCCCATTACCGGCATATGAAAGAAACAGCAGTAAGCACAGGGAAATATCTGCTTCTAAATCCAAAACGCAGCTATCTAACAGAACGGTTGTCAATGTGTGCACTCAACTTCCAGAGTTAAACCCGTGTGTGGATTCAGCAGTCTGCAAACACTTTCTCTGCAGAGTCCCAAAACAGGCGTTTTCAGCCCATTACCGGCATATGGAAGAAACAGCAGTAAGCACAGGGAAATATCTGCTTCTAAATCCAAAACGCAGCTATCTAACAGAACGGTTGTCAATGTGTGCACTCAACTTCCAGAGTTAAACCCGTGTGTGGATTCAGCAGCCTGTAAACACTTTCTCTGCAGAGTCCCAAAACCGGCGTTTTCAGCCCATTACCGGCATATGGAAGAAACAGCAGTAAGCACAGGGAAATATCTGCTTCTAAATCCAAAACGCAGCTATCTAACAGAACGGTTGTCAATGTGTGCACTCAACTTCCAGGGTTAAACCCGTGTGTGGATTCAGCAGTCTGCAAACACTTTCTCTGCAGAGTCCCAAAACAGGCGTTTTCAGCCCATTACCGGCATATGGAAGAAAGAGCAGTAAGCACAGGGAAATATCTGCTTCTAAATCCAAAACGCAGCTATCTAACAGAACGGTTGTCAATGTGTGCACTCAACTTCCAGAGTTAAACCCGTGTGTGGATTCAGCAGTCTGCAAACACTTTCTCTGCAGAGTCCCAAAACAGGCGTTTTCAGCCCATTACCGGCATATGGAAGAAACAGCAGTAAGCACAGGGAAATATCTGCTTCTAAATCCAAAACGCAGCTATCTAACAGAACGGTTGACAATGTGTGCACTCAACTTCCAGAGTTAAACCCGTGTGTGGATTCAGCAGTCTGCAAACATCTTCTCTGCAGAGTCCCAAAACAGGCATTTTTAGCCCATTACCGGCATATGAAAGAAACAGCAGTAAGCACAGGGAAATATCTGCTTCTAAATCCAAAACGCAGCTATCTAACAGAACGGTTGTCAATGTGTGCACTCAACTTCCAGAGTTAAACCCGTGTGTGGATTCAGCAGTCTGCAAACACTTTCTCTGCAGAGTCCCAAAATAGGCGTTTTCAGCCCATTACCGGCATATGGAAGAAACAGCAGTAAGCACAGGGAAATATCTGCTTCTAAATCCAAAACGCAGCTATCTAACAGAACGGTTGTCAATGTGTGCACTCAACTTCCAGAGTTAAACCCGTGTGTGGATTCAGCAGTCTGGAAACACTTTCTCTGCAGAGTCCCAAAACAGGCGTTTTCAGCCCTTTACCGGCATATGGAAGAAACAGCAGTAAGCCCAGGGAAATATCTGCTTCTAAATCGAAAACGCAGCTATCTAACAGAACGGTTGTCAATGTGTGCACTCAACTTCCAGAGTTAAACCCGTGTGTGGATTCAGCAGTCTGCAAACATCTTCTCTGCAGAGTCCCAAAACAGGCGTTTTCAGCCCATTACCGGCATATGGAAGAAACAGCAGTAAGCACAGGGAAATATCTGCTTCTAAATCCAAAACGCAGCTATCTAACAGAACGGTTGTCAATGTGTGCACTGAACTTCCAGAGTTAAACCCGTGTGTGGATTCAGCAGTCTGCAAACACTTTCTCTGCAGAGTCCCAAAACAGGCGTTTTCAGCCCATTACCGGCATATGGAAGAAACAGCAGTAAGCACAGGGAAATATCTGCTTCTAAATCCAAAACGCAGCTATCTAACAGAACGGTTGTCAATGTGTGCACTCAACTTCCAGAGTTAAACCCGTGTGTGGATTCAGCAGTCTGCAAACACTTTCTCTGCAGAGTCCCAAAACAGGCGTTTTCAGCCCATTACCGGCATATGGAAGAAACAGCAGTAAGCACAGGGAAATATCTGCTTCTAAATCCAAAACGCAGCTATCTAACAGAACGGTTGTCAATGTGTGCACTCAACTTCCAGAGTTAAACCCGTGTGTGGATTCAGCAGTCTTTAAACACTTTCTCTGCAGAGTCCCAAAACAGGCGTTTTCAGTCCATTACCGGCATATGGAAGAAACAGCAGTAAGCACAGGGAAATATCTGCTTCTAAATCGAAAACGCAGCTATCTAACAGAACGGTTGTCAATGTGTGCACTCAACTTCCAGAGTTAAACCCGTGTGTGGATTCAGCAGTCTGCAAACACTTTCTCTGCAGAGTCCCAAAACAGGCGTTTTCAGCCCATTACCGGCATATGGAAGAAACAGCAGTAAGCACAGGGAAATATCTGCTTCTAAATCCAAAACGCAGCTATCTAACAGAACGGTTGTCAATGTGTGCACTCAACTTCCAGAGTTAAACCCGTGTGTGGATTCAGCAGTCTGCAAACACTTTCTCTGCAGAGTCACAAAACAGGCGTTTTCAGCCCATTACCGGCATATGGAAGAAACAGCAGTAAGCACAGGGAAATATCTGCTTCTAAATCCAAAACGCAGCTATCTAACAGAACGGTTGTCAATGTGTGCACTCAACTTCCAGAGTTAAACCCGTGTGTGGATTCAGCAGTCTGAAAACATCTTCTCTGCAGAGTCCCAAAACAGGCGTTTTCAGCCCATTACCGGCATATGGAAGAAACAGCAGTAAGCACAGGGAAATATCTGCTTCTAAATCCAAAACGCAGCTATCTAACAGAACGGTTGTCAATGTGTGCACTCAACTTCCAGAGTTAAACCCGTGTGTGGATTCAGCAGTCTGCAAACACTTTCTCTGCAGAGTCCCAAAATAGGCGTTTTCAGCCCATTACCGGCATATGGAAGAAACAGCAGTAAGCACAGGGAAATATCTGCTTCTAAATCCAAAACGCAGCTATCTAACAGAACGGTTGTCAATGTGTGCACTCAACTTCCAGAGTTAAACCCGTGTGTGGATTCAGCAGTCTGCAAACACTTTCTCTGCAGAGTCCCAAAACAGGCGTTTTCAGCCCATTACCGGCATATGGAAGAAACAGCAGTAAGCACAGGGAAATATCTGCTTCTAAATCCAAAACGCAGCTATCTAACAGAACGGTTGTCAATGTGTGCACTCAACTTCCAGAGTTAAACCCGTGTGTGGATTCAGCAGTCTGCAAACACTTTCTCTGCAGAGTCCCAAAACAGGCGTTTTCAGCCCATTACCGGCATATGGAAGAAACAGAAGTAAGCCCAGGGAAATATCTGCTTCTAAATCCAAAACGCAGCTATCTAACAGAGCGGTTGTCAATGTGTGCACTCAACTTCCAGAGGTAAACCCGTGTGTGGATTCAGCAGTCTGCAAACACTTTCTCTGCAGAGTCCCAAAACAGGCGTTTTCAGCCCATTACCGGCATATGGAAGAAACAGCAGTAAGCCCAGGGAAATATCTGCTTCTAAATCCAAAACGCAGCTATCTAACAGAACGGTTGTCAATGTGTGCACTCAACTTCCAGAGTTAAACCCGTGTGTGGATTCAGCAGTCTGCAAACACTTTCTCTGCAGAGTCCCAAAACAGGCGTTTTCAGCCCATTACCGGCATATGGAAGAAACAGCAGTAAGCCCAGGGAAATATCTGCTTCTAAATCCAAAACGCAGCTATCTAACAGAACGGTTGTCAATGTGTGCACTCAACTTCCAGAGTTAAACCCGTGTGTGAATTCAGCAGTCTTCAAACACTTTCTCTGCAGAGTCCCAAAACAGGCGTTTTCAGCCCATTACCGGCATATGGAAGAAACAGCAATAAGCACAGGGAAATATCTGCTTCTAAATCCAAAACGCAGCTATCTAACAGAACGGTTGTCAATGTGTGCACTCAACTTTTAGAGTTAAACCCGTGTGTGGATTCAGCAGTCTGCAAACACTTTCTCTGCAGCGTCCCAAAACAGGCGTTTTCAGCCCATTACCGGCATATGGAAGAAACAGCAGTAAGCATAGGGAAATATCTGCTTCTAAATCCAAAACGCAGCTATCTAACAGAACGGTTGTCAATGTGTGCACTCAACTTCCAGAGTTAAACCCGTGTGTGGATTCAGCAGTCTGCAAACATCTCTGCAGAGTCCCAAAACAGGCATTTTCAGCCTATTACCGGCATATGGAAGAAACAGCAGTAAGCACAGGGAAATATCTGCTTCTAAATCCAAAACGCAGCTATCTAACAGAACGGTTGTCAATGTGTGCACTCAACTTCCAGAGTTAAACCCGTGTGTGAATTCAGCAGTCTGCAAACACTTTCTCTGCTGAGTCCCAAAACAGGCGTTTTCAGCCCATTACCGGCATATGGAAGAAACAGCAGTAAGCACAGTGAAATATCTGCTTCTAAATCCAAAACGCAGCTATCTAACAGAACGGTTGTCAATGTGTGCACTCAACTTCCAGAGTTAAACCCGTGTGTGGATTCAGCAGTCTGCAAACACTTTCTCTGCAGAGTCCCAAAACAGGCGTTTTCAGCCCATTACCGGCATATGGAAGAAACAGCAGTAAGCACAGGGAAATATCTGCTTCTAAATCCAAAACGCAGCTATCTAACAGAACGGTTGTCAATGTGTGCACTCAACTTCCAGAGTTAATCCCGTGTGTGGATTCAGCAGTCTGCAAACACTTTCTCTGCAGAGTCCCAAAACAGGCGTTTTCAGCCCATTACCGGCATATGGAAGAAACAGCAGTAAGCACAGGGAAATATCTGCTTCTAAATCCAAAACGCAGCTATCTAACAGAACGGTTGTCAATGTGTGCACTCAACTTCCAGAGTTAAACCCGTGTGTGGATTCAGCAGTCTGCAAACACTTTCTCTGCAGAGTCCCAAAACAGGCGTTTTCAGCCCATTACCGGCATATGGAAGAAACAGCAGTAAGCACAGGGAAATATCTGCTTCTAAATCCAAAACGCAGCTATCTAACAGAACGGTTGTCAATGTGTGCACTCAACTTCCAGAGTTAAACCCGTGTGTGGATTCAGCAGTCTGCAAACACTTTCTCTGCAGAGTCCCAAAACAGGCGTTTTCAGCCCATTACCGGCATATGGAAGAAACAGCAGTAAGCACAGGGAAATATCTGCTTCTAAATCCAAAACGCAGCTATCTAACAGAACGGTTGTCAATGTGTGCACTCAACTTCCAGAGTTAAACCCGTGTGTGGATTCAGCAGTCTGCAAACACTTTCTCTGCAGAGTCCCAAAACAGGCGTTTTCAGCCCATAACCGGCATATGGAAGTAACAGCAGTAAGCACAGGGAAATATCTGCTTCTAAATCCAAAACGCAGCTATCTAACAGAACGGTTGTCAATGTGTGCACTCAACTTCCAGAGTTAAACCCGTGTGTGGATTCAGCAGTCTGCAAACACTTTCTCTGCAGAGTCCCAAAACAGGCGTTTTCAGCCCATTACCGGCATATGGAAGAAACAGCAGTAAGCACAGGGAAATATCTGCTTCTAAATCCAAAACGCAGCTATCTAACAGAACGGTTGTCAATGTGTGCACTCAACTTCCAGAGTTAAACCCGTGTGTGGATTCAGCAGTCTGCAAACACTTTCTCTGCAGAGTCCCAAAACAGGCGTTTTCAGCCCATTACCGGCATATGGAAGAAACAGCAGTAAGCCCAGGGAAATATCTGCTTCTAAATCCAAAACGCAGCTATCTAACAGAACGGTTGTCAATGTGTGCACTCAACTTCCAGAGTTAAACCCGTGTGTGGAATCAGCAGTCTGCAAACATCTTCTCTGCAGAGTCCCAAAACAGGCGTTTTCAGCCCATTACCGGCATATGGAAGAAACAGCAGTAAGCACAGGGAAATATTTGCTTCTAAATCCAAAACGCAGCTATCTAACAGAACGGTTGTCAATGTGTGCACTCAACTTCCAGAGTTAAACCCGTGTGTGGATTCAGCAGTCTGCAAACACTTTCTCTGCAGAGTCCCAAAACAGGCGTTTTCAGCCCATTACCGGCATATGGAAGAAACAGCAGTAAGCACAGGGAAATATCTGCTTCTAAATCCAAAACGCAGCTATCTAACAGAACGGTTGTCAATGTGTGCACTCAACTTCCAGAGTTAAACCCGTGTGTGGATTCAGCAGTCTGCAAACACTTTCTCTGCAGAGTCCCAAAACAGGCGTTTTCAGCCCATTACCGGCATATGGAAGTAACAGCAGTAAGCACAGGGAAATATCTGCTTCTAAATCCAAAACGCAGCTATCTAACAGAACGGTTGTCAATGTGTGCACTCAACTTCCAGAGTTAAACCCGTGTGTGGATCCAGCAGTCTGCAAACACTTTCTCTGCAGAGTCCCAAAACAGGCGTTTTCAGCACGTTACCGGCATATGGAAGAAACAGCAGTAAGCCCAGGGAAATATCTGCTTCTAAATCCAAAACGCAGCTATCTAACAGAGCGGTTGTCAATGTGTGCACTCAACTTCCAGAGGTAAACCCGTGTGTGGATTCAGCAGTCTGCAAACATCTTCTCTGCAGAGTCCCAAAACAGGCGTTTTCAGCCCATTACCGGCATATGGAAGAAACAGCAGTAAGCACAGGGAAATATCTGCTTCTAAATCCAAAACGCAGCTATCTAACAGAACGGTTGTCAATGTGTGCACTCAACTTCCAGAGTTAAACCCGTGTGTGGATTCAGCAGTCTGCAAACACTTTCTCTGCTGAGTCCCAAAACAGGCGTTTTCAGCCCATTACCGGCATATGGAAGAAACAGCAGTAAGCACAGGGAAATATCTGCTTCTAAATCCAAAACGCAGCTATCTAACAGAACGGTTGTCAATGTGTGCACTCAACTTCCAGAGTTAAACCCGTCTGTGGATTCAGCAGTCTGCAAACACTTTCTCTGCAGAGTCCCAAAACAGGCGTTTTCAGCCCATTACCGGCATATGGAAGAAACAGCAGTAAGCACAGGGAAATATCTGCTTCTAAATCCAAAACGCAGCTATCTAACAGAACGGTTGTCAATGTGTGCACTCAACTTCCAGAGTTAAACCCGTGTGTGGATTCAGCAGTCTGCAAACACTTTCTCTGCAGAGTCCCAAAACAGGCGTTTTCAGCCCATTACCGGCATATGGAAGAAACAGCAGTAAGCCCAGGGAAATATCTGCTTCTAAATCCAAAACGCAGCTATCTAACAGAGCGGTTGTCAATGTGTGCACTCAACTTCCAGAGGTAAACCCGTGTGTGGAATCAGCAGTCTGCAAACATCTTCTCTGCAGAGTCCCCAAAACAGGCGTTTTCAGCCCATTACCGGCATATGGAAGAAACAGCAGTAAGCACAGGGAAATATCTGCTTCTAAATCCAAAACGCAGCTATCTAACAGAACGGTTGTCAATGTGTGCACTCAACTTCCAGAGTTAAACCCGTGTGTGGATTCAGCAGTCTGCAAACACTTTCTCTGCTGAGTCCCAAAACAGGCGTTTTCAGCCCATTACCGGCATATGGAAGAAACAGCAGTAAGCACAGTGAAATATCTGCTTCTAAATCCAAAACGCAGCTATCTAACAGAACGGTTGTCAATGTGTGCACTCAACTTCCAGAGTTAAACCCGTGTGTGGATTCAGCAGTCTGCAAACACTTTCTCTGCAGAGTCCCAAAACAGGCGTTTTCAGCCCATTACCGGCATATGGAAGAAACAGCAGTAAGCACAGGGAAATATCTGCTTCTAAATCCAAAACGCAGCTATCTAACAGAACGGTTGTCAATGTGTGCACTCAACTTCCAGAGTTAAACCCGTGTGTGGATTCAGCAGTCTGCAAACACTTTCTCTGCAGAGTCCCAAAACAGGCGTTTTCAGCCCATAACCGGCATATGGAAGTAACAGCAGTAAGCACAGGGAAATATCTGCTTCTAAATCCAAAACGCAGCTATCTAACAGAACGGTTGTCAATGTGTGCACTCAACTTCCAGAGTTAAACCCGTGTGTGGATTCAGCAGTCTGCAAACACTTTCTCTGCAGAGTCCCAAAACAGGCGTTTTCAGCCCATTACCGGCATATGGAAGAAACAGCAGTAAGCACAGGGAAATATCTGCTTCTAAATCCAAAACGCAGCTATCTAACAGAACGGTTGTCAATGTGTGCACTCAACTTCCAGAGTTAAACCCGTGTGTGGATTCAGCAGTCTGCAAACACTTTCTCTGCAGAGTCCCAAAACAGGCGTTTTCAGCCCATTACCGGCATATGGAAGAAACAGCAGTAAGCCCAGGGAAATATCTGCTTCTAAATCCAAAACGCAGCTATCTAACAGAGCGGTTGTCAATGTGTGCACTCAACTTCCAGAGGTAAACCCGTGTGTGGAATCAGCAGTCTGCAAACATCTTCTCTGCAGAGTCCCAAAACAGGCGTTTTCAGCCCATTACCGGCATATGGAAGAAACAGCAGTAAGCACAGGGAAATATCTGCTTCTAAATCCAAAACGCAGCTATCTAACAGAACGGTTGTCAATGTGTGCACTCAACTTCCAGAGTTAAACCCGTGTGTGGATTCAGCAGTCTGCAAACACTTTCTCTGCTGAGTCCCAAAACAGGCGTTTTCAGCCCATTACCGGCATATGGAAGAAACAGCAGTAAGCACAGTGAAATATCTGCTTCTAAATCCAAAACGCAGCTATCTAACAGAACGGTTGTCAATGTGTGCACTCAACTTCCAGAGTTAAACCCGTGTGTGGATTCAGCAGTCTGCAAACACTTTCTCTGCAGAGTCCCAAAACAGGCGTTTTCAGCCCATTACCGGCATATGGAAGAAACAGCAGTAAGCACAGGGAAATATCTGCTTCTAAATCCAAAACGCAGCTATCTAACAGAACGGTTGTCAATGTGTGCACTCAACTTCCAGAGTTAAACCCGTGTGTGGATTCAGCAGTCTGCAAACACTTTCTCTGCAGAGTCCCAAAACAGGCGTTTTCAGCCCATAACCGGCATATGGAAGTAACAGCAGTAAGCACAGGGAAATATCTGCTTCTAAATCCAAAACGCAGCTATCTAACAGAACGGTTGTCAATGTGTGCACTCAACTTCCAGAGTTAAACCCGTGTGTGGATTCAGCAGTCTGCAAACACTTTCTCTGCAGAGTCCCAAAACAGGCGTTTTCAGCCCATTACCGGCATATGGAAGAAACAGCAGTAAGCACAGGGAAATATCTGCTTCTAAATCCAAAACGCAGCTATCTAACAGAACGGTTGTCAATGTGTGCACTCAACTTCCAGAGTTAAACCCGTGTGTGGATTCAGCAGTCTGCAAACACTTTCTCTGCAGAGTCCCAAAACAGGCGTTTTCAGCCCATTACCGGCATATGGAAGAAACAGCAGTAAGCCCAGGGAAATATCTGCTTCTAAATCCAAAACGCAGCTATCTAACAGAACGGTTGTCAATGTGTGCACTCAACTTCCAGAGTTAAACCCGTGTGTGGAATCAGCAGTCTGCAAACATCTTCTCTGCAGAGTCCCAAAACAGGCGTTTTCAGCCCATTACCGGCATATGGAAGAAACAGCAGTAAGCACAGGGAAATATCTGCTTCTAAATCCAAAACGCAGCTATCTAACAGAACGGTTGTCAATGTGTGCACTCAACTTCCAGAGTTAAACCCGTGTGTGGATTCAGCAGTCTGCAAACACTTTCTCTGCAGAGTCCCAAAACAGGTGTTTTCAGCCCATTACCGGCATATGGAAGAAACAGCAGTAAGCACAGGGAAATATCTGCTTCTAAATCCAAAACGCAGCTATCTAACAGAACGGTTGTCAATGTGTGCACTCAACTTCCAGAGTTAAACCCGTGTGTGGATTCAGCAGTCTGCAAACACTTTCTCTGCAGAGTCCCAAAACAGGCGTTTTCAGCCCATTACCGGCATATGGAAGTAACAGCAGTAAGCACAGGGAAATATCTGCTTCTAAATCCAAAACGCAGCTATCTAACAGAACGGTTGTCAATGTGTGCACTCAACTTCCAGAGTTAAACCCGTGTGTGGATCCAGCAGTCTGCAAACACTTTCTCTGCAGAGTCCCAAAACAGGCGTTTTCAGCCCATTACCGGCATATGGAAAAACAGCAGTAAGCACAGGGAAATATCTGCTTCTAAATCCAAAACGCAGCTATCTAACAGAACGGTTGTCAATGTGTGCACTCAACTTCCAGAGTTAAACCCGTGTGTGGATTCAGCAGTCTGCAAACACTTTCTCTGCAGAGTCCCAAAACAGGCGTTTTCAGCCCATTACCGGCATATGGAAGAAACAGCAGTAAGCCCAGGGAAATATCTGCTTCTAAATCCAAAACGCAGCTATCTAACAGAGCGGTTGTCAATGTGTGCACTCAACTTCCAGAGGTAAACCCGTGTGTGGAATCAGCAGTCTGCAAACATCTTCTCTGCAGAGTCCCAAAACAGGCGTTTTCAGCCCATTACCGGCATATGGAAGAAACAGCAGTAAGCACAGGGAAATATCTGCTTCTAAATCCAAAACACAGCTATCTAACAGAACGGTTGTCAATGTGTTCACTCAACTTCCAGAGTTAAACCCGTGTGTGGATTCAGCAGTCTGCAAACACTTTCTCTGCTGAGTCCCAAAACAGGCGTTTTCAGCCCATTACCGGCATATGGAAGAAACAGCAGTAAGCACAGTGAAATATCTGCTTCTAAATCCAAAACGCAGCTATCTAACAGAACGGTTGTCAATGTGTGCACTCAACTTCCAGAGTTAAACCCGTGTGTGGATTCAGCAGTCTGCAAACACTTTCTCTGCAGAGACCCAAAACAGGCGTTTTCAGCCCATTACCGGCATATGGAAGAAACAGCAGTAAGCACAGGGAAATATCTGCTTCTAAATCCAAAACGCAGCTATCTAACAGAACGGTTGTCAATGTGTGCACTCAACTTCCAGAGTTAAACCCGTGTGTGGATTCAGCAGTCTGCAAACACTTTCTCTGCAGAGTCCCAAAACAGGCGTTTTCAGCCCATAACCGGCATATGGAAGTAACAGCAGTAAGCACAGGGAAATATCTGCTTCTAAATCCAAAACGCAGCTATCTAACAGAACGGTTGTCAATGTGTGCACTCAACTTCCAGAGTGAAACCCGTGTGTGGATTCAGCAGTCTGCAAACACTTTCTCTGCAGAGTCCCAAAACAGGCGTTTTCAGCCCATTACCGGCATATGGAAGAAACAGCAGTAAGCACAGGGAAATATCTGCTTCTAAATCCAAAACGCAGCTATCTAACAGAACGGTTGTCAATGTGTGCACTCAACTTCCAGAGTTAAACCCGTGTGTGGATTCAGCAGTCTGCAAACACTTTCTCTGCAGAGTCCCAAAACAGGCGTTTTCAGCCCATTACCGGCATATGGAAGAAACAGCAGTAAGCCCAGGGAAATATCTGCTTCTAAATCCAAAACGCAGCTATCTAACAGAACGGTTGTCAATGTGTGCACTCAACTTCCAGAGTTAAACCCGTGTGTGGAATCAGCAGTCTGCAAACATCTTCTCTGCAGAGTCCCAAAACAGGCGTTTTCAGCCCATTACCGGCATATGGAAGAAACAGCAGTAAGCACAGGGAAATATCTGCTTCTAAATCCAAAACGCAGCTATCTAACAGAACGGTTGTCAATGTGTGCACTCAACTTCCAGAGTTAAACCCGTGTGTGGATTCAGCAGTCTGCAAACACTTTCTCTGCAGAGTCCCAAAACAGGCGTTTTCAGCCCATTACCGGCATATGGAAGAAACAGCAGTAAGCACAGGGAAATATCTGCTTCTAAATCCAAAACGCAGCTATCTAACAGAACGGTTGTCAATGTGTGCACTCAACTTCCAGAGTTAAACCCGTGTGTGGATTCAGCAGTCTGCAAACACTTTCTCTGCAGAGTCCCAAAACAGGCGTTTTCAGCCCATTACCGGCATATGGAAGTAACAGCAGTAAGCACAGGGAAATATCTGCTTCTAAATCCAAAACGCAGCTATCTAACAGAACGGTTGTCAATGTGTGCACTCAACTTCCAGAGTTAAACCCGTGTGTGGATCCAGCAGTCTGCAAACACTTTCTCTGCAGAGTCCCAAAACAGGCGTTTTCAGCCCATTACCGGCATATGGAAAAACAGCAGTAAGCACAGGGAAATATCTGCTTCTAAATCCAAAACGCAGCTATCTAACAGAACGGTTGTCAATGTGTGCACTCAACTTCCAGAGTTAAACCCGTGTGTGGATTCAGCAGTCTGCAAACACTTTCTCTGCAGAGTCCCAAAACAGGCGTTTTCAGCCCATTACCGGCATATGGAAGAAACAGCAGTAAGCCCAGGGAAATATCTGCTTCTAAATCCAAAACGCAGCTATCTAACAGAGCGGTTGTCAATGTGTGCACTCAACTTCCAGAGGTAAACCCGTGTGTGGATTCAGCAGTCTGCAAACATCTTCTCTGCAGAGTCCCAAAACAGGAGTTTTCAGCCCATTACCGGCATATGGAAGAAACAGCAGTAAGCACAGGGAAATATCTGCTTCTAAATCCAAAACGCAGCTATCTAACAGAACGGTTGTCAATGTGTGCACTCAACTTCCAGAGTGAAACCCGTGTGTGGATTCAGCAGTCTGCAAACACTTTCTCTGCTGAGTCCCAAAACAGGCGTTTTCAGCCCATTACCGGCATATGGAAGAAACAGCAGTAAGCACAGTGAAATATCGGCTTCTAAATCCAAAACGCAGCTATCTAACAGAACGGTTGTCAATGTGTGCACTCAACTTCCAGAGTTAAACCCGTGTGTGGATTCAGCAGTCTGCAAACACTTTCTCTGCAGAGTCCCAAAACAGGCGTTTTCAGCCCATTACCGGCATATGGAAGAAACAGCAGTAAGCACAGGGAAATATCTGCTTCTAAATCCAAAACGCAGCTATCTAACAGAACGGTTGTCAATGTGTGCACTCAACTTCCAGAGTTAAACCCGTGTGTGGATTCAGCAGTCTGCAAACACTTTCTCTGCAGAGTCCCAAAACAGGCGTTTTCAGCCCATTACCGGCATATGGAAGAAACAGCAGTAAGCCCAGGGAAATATCTGCTTCTAAATCCAAAACGGAGCTATCTAACAGAGCGGTTGTCAATGTGTGCACTCAACTTCCAGAGGTAAACCCGTGTGTGGAATCAGCAGTCTGCAAACATCTTCTCTGCAGAGTCCCAAAACAGGCGTTTTCAGCCCATTACCGGCATATGGAAGAAACAGCAGTAAGCACAGGGAAATATCTGCTTCTAAATCCAAAACGCAGCTATCTAACAGAACGGTTGTCAATGTGTGCACTCAACTTCCAGAGTTAAACCCGTGTGTGGATTCAGCAGTCTGCAAACACTTTCTCTGCAGAGTCTCAAAACAGGCGTTTTCAGCCCATTACCGGCATATGGAAGAAACAGCAGTAAGCCCAGGGAAATATCTGCTTCTAAATCCAAAACGCAGCTATCTAACAGAACGGTTGTCAATGTGTGCACTCAACTTCCAGAGTTAAACCCGTGTGTGGAATCAGCAGTCTGCAAACATCTTCTCTGCAGAGTCCCAAAACAGGCGTTTTCAGCCCATTACCGGCATATGGAAGAAACAGCAGTAAGCACAGGGAAATATCTGCTTCTAAATCCAAAACGCAGCTATCTAACAGAACGGTTGTCAATGTGTGCACTCAACTTCCAGAGTTAAACCCGTGTGTGGATTCAGCAGTCTGCAAACACTTTCTCTGCTGAGTCCCAAAACAGGCGTTTTCAGCCCATTACCGGCATATGGAAGAAACAGCAGTAAGCACAGTGAAATATCTGCTTCTAAATCCAAAACGCAGCTATCTAACCGAACGGTTGTCAATGTGTGCACTCAACTTCCAGAGTTAAACCCGTGTGTGGATTCAGCAGTCTGCAAACACTTTCTCTGCAGAGTCCCAAAACAGGCGTTTTCAGCCCATTACCGGCATATGGAAGAAACAGCAGTAAGCACAGGGAAATATCTGCTTCTAAATCCAAAACGCAGCTATCTAACAGAACGGTTGTCAATGTGTGCACTCAACTTCCAGAGTTAAACCCGTGTGTGGATTCAGCAGTCTGCAAACACTTTCTCTGCAGAGTCCCAAAACAGGCGTTTTCAGCCCATAACCGGCATATGGAAGTAACAGCAGTAAGCACAGGGAAATATCTGCTTCTAAATCCAAAACGCAGGTATCTAACAGAACGGTTGTCAATGTGTGCACTCAACTTCCAGAGTTAAACCCGTGTGTGGATTCAGCAGTCTGCAAACACTTTCTCTGCAGAGTCCCAAAACAGGCGTTTTCAGCCCATTACCGGCATATGGAAGAAACAGCAGTAAGCACAGGGAAATATCTGCTTCTAAATCCAAAACGCAGCTATCTAACAGAACGGTTGTCAATGTGTGCACTCAACTTCCAGAGTTAAACCCGTGTGTGGATTCAGCAGTCTGCAAACACTTTCTCTGCAGAGTCCCAAAACAGGCGTTTTCAGCCCATTACCGGCATATGGAAGAAACAGCAGTAAGCCCAGGGAAATATCTGCTTCTAAATCCAAAACGCAGCTATCTAACAGAACGGTTGTCAATGTGTGCACTCAACTTCCAGAGTTAAACCCGTGTGTGGAATCAGCAGTCTGCAAACATCTTCTCTGCAGAGTCCCAAAACAGGCGTTTTCAGCCCATTACCGGCATATGGAAGAAACAGCAGTAAGCACAGTGAAATATCTGCTTCTAAATCCAAAACGCAGCTATCTAACAGAACGGCTGTCAATGTGTGCACTCAACTTCCAGAGTTAAACCCGTGTGTGGAGTCAGCAGTCTGCAAACACTTTCTCTGCAGAGTCCCAAAACAGGCGTTTTCAGCCCATTACCGGCATATGGAAGAAACAGCAGTAAGCACAGGGAAATATCTGCTTCTAAATCCAAAACGCAGATATCTAACAGAACGGTTGTCAATGTGTGCACTCAACTTCCAGAGTTAAACCCGTGTGTGGATTCAGCAGTCTGCAAACACTTTCTCTGCAGAGTCCCAAAACAGGCGTTTTCAGCCCATTACCGGCATATGGAAGTAACAGCAGTAAGCACAGGGAAATATCTGCTTCTAAATCCAAAACGCAGCTATCTAACAGAACGGTTGTCAATGTGTGCACTCAACTTCCAGAGTTAAACCCGTGTGTGGATCCAGCAGTCTGCAAACACTTTCTCTGCAGAGTCCCAAAACAGGCGTTTTCAGCCCATTACCGGCATATGGAAAAACAGCAGTAAGCACAGGGAAATATCTGCTTCTAAATCCAAAACGCAGCTATCTAACAGAACGGTTGTCAATGTGTGCACTCAACTTCCAGAGTTAAAACCCGTGTGTGGATTCAGCAGTCTGCAAACACTTTCTCTGCAGAGTCCCAAAACAGGCGTTTTCAGCCCATTACCGGCATATGGAAGAAACAGCAGTAAGCCCAGGGAAATATCTGCTTCTAAATCCAAAACGCAGCTATCTAACAGAGCGGTTGTCAATGTGTGCACTCAACTTCCAGAGGTAAACCCGTGTGTGGATTCAGCAGTCTGCAAACATCTTCTCTGCAGAGTCCCAAAACAGGCGTTTTCAGCCCATTACCGGCATATGGAAGAAACAGCAGTAAGCACAGGGAAATATCTGCTTCTAAATCCAAAACGCAGCTATCTAACAGAACGGTTGTCAATGTGTGCACTCAACTTCCAGAGTTAAACCCGTGTGTTTATTCAGCAGTCTGCAAACACTTTCTCTGCTGAGTCCCAAAACAGGCGTTTTCAGCCCATTACCGGCATATGGAAGAAACAGCAGTAAGCACAGTGAAATATCGGCTTCTAAATCCAAAACGCAGCTATCTAACAGAACGGTTGTCAATGTGTGCACTCAACTTCCAGAGTTAAACCCGTGTGTGGATTCAGCAGTCTGCAAACACTTTCTCTGCAGAGTCCCAAAACAGGCGTTTTCAGCCCATTACCGGCATATGGAAGAAACAGCAGTAAGCACAGGGAAATATCTGCTTCTAAATCCAAAACGCAGCTATCTAACAGAACGGTTGTCAATGTGTGCACTCAACTTCCAGAGTTAAACCCGTGTGTGGATTCAGCAGTCTGCAAACACTTTCTCTGCAGAGTCCCAAAACAGGCGTTTTCAGCCCATTACCGGCATATGGAAGAAACAGCAGTAAGCCCAGGGAAATATCTGCTTCTAAATCCAAAACGCAGCTATCTAACAGAGCGGTTGTCAATGTGTGCACTCAACTTCCAGAGTTAAACCCGTGTGTGGAATCAGCAGTCTGCAAACATCTTCTCTGCAGAGTCCCAAAACAGGCGTTTTCAGCCCATTACCGGCATATGGAAGAAACAGCAGTAAGCACAGGGAAATATCTGCTTCTAAATCCAAAACGCAGCTATCTAACAGAACGGTTGTCAATGTGTGCACTCAACTTCCAGAGTTAAACCCGTGTGTGGATTCAGCAGTCTGCAAACACTTTCTCTGCAGAGTCCCAAAACAGGCGTTTTTCAGCCCATTACCGGCATATGGAAGAAACAGCAGTAAGCACAGGGAAATATCTGCTTCTAAATCCAAAACGCAGCTATCTACAGAACGGTTGTCAATGTGTGCACTCAACTTCCAGAGTTAAACCCGTGTGTGGATTCAGCAGTCTGCAAACACTTTCTCTGCAGAGTCCCAAAACAGGCGTTTTCAGCCCATTACCGGCATATGGAAGAAACAGCAGTAAGCACAGGGAAATATCTGCTTCTAAATCCAAAACGCAGCTATCTAACAGAACGGTTTTCAATGTGTGCACTCAACTTCCAGAGTTAAACCCGTGTGTGGATTCAGCAGTCTGCAAACACTTTCTCTGCAGAGTCCCAAAACAGGCGTTTTCAGCCCATTACCGGCATATGGAAGTAACAGCAGTAAGCACAGGGAAATATCTGCTTCTAAATCCAAAACGCAGCTATCTAACAGAACGGTTGTCAATGTGTGCACTCAACTTCCAGAGTTAAACCCGTGTGTGGATTCAGCAGTCTGCAAACACTTTCTCTGCAGAGTCCCAAAACAGGCGTTTTCAGCCCATTACCGGCATATGGAAGAAACAGCAGTAAGCACAGGGAAATATCTGCTTCTAAATCCAAAACGCAGCTATCTAACAGAGCGGTTGTCAATGTGTGCACTCAACTTCCAGAGGTAAACCCGTGTGTGGATTCAGCAGTCTGCAAACATCTTCTCTGCAGAGTCCCAAAACAGGCGTTTTCAGCCCATTACCGGCATATGGAAGAAACAGCAGTAAGCACAGGGAAATATCTGCTTCTAAATCCAAAACGCAGCTATCTAACAGAACGGTTGTCAATGTGTGCACTCAACTTCCAGAGTTAAACCCGTCTGTGGATTCAGCAGTCTGCAAACACTTTCTCTGCTGAGTCCCAAAACAGGCGTTTTCAGCCCCATTACCGGCATATGGAAGAAACAGCAGTAAGCACAGGGAAATATCTGCTTCTAAATCCAAAACGCAGCTATCTAACAGAACGGTTGTCAATGTGTGCACTCAACTTCCAGAGTTAAACCCGTGTGTGGATTCAGCAGTCTGCAAACACTTTCTCTGCAGAGTCCCAAAACAGGCTTTTTCAGCCCATTACCGGCATATGGAAGAAACAGCAGTAAGCACAGGGAAATATCTGCTTCTAAATCCAAAACGCAGCTATCTAACAGAACGGTTGTCAATGTGTGCACTCAACTTCCAGAGTTAAACCCGTGTGTGGATTCAGCAGTCTGCAAACACTTTCTCTGCAGAGTCCCAAAACAGGCGTTTTCAGCCCATTACCGGCATATGGAAGAAACAGCAGTAAGCCCAGGGAAATATCTGCTTCTAAATCCAAAACGCAGCTATCTAACAGAGTGGTTGTCAATGTGTGCACTCAACTTCCAGAGGTAAACCCGTGTGTGGAATCAGCAGTCTGCAAACATCTTCTCTGCAGAGTCCCAAAACAGGCGTTTTCAGCCCATTACCGGCATATGGAAGAAACAGCAGTAAGCACAGGGAAATATCTGCTTCTAAATCCAAAACGCAGCTATCTAACAGAACGGTTGTCAATGTGTGCACTCAACTTCCAGAGTTAAACCCGTGTGTGGATTCAGCAGTCTGCAAACACTTTCTCTGCTGAGTCCCAAAACAGGCGTTTTCAGCCCATTACCGGCATATGGAAGAAACAGCAGTAAGCACAGTGAAATATCTGCTTCTAAATCCAAAACGCAGCTATCTAACAGAACGGTTGTCAATGTGTGCACTCAACTTCCAGAGTTAAACCCGTGTGTGGATTCAGCAGTCTGCAAACACTTTCTCTGCAGAGTCCCAAAACAGGCGTTTTCAGCCCATTACCGGCATATGGAAGAAACAGCAGTAAGCACAGGGAAATATCTGCTTCTAAATCCAAAACGCAGCTATCTAACAGAACGGTTGTCAATGTGTGCACTCAACTTCCAGAGTTAAACCCGTGTGTGGATTCAGCAGTCTGCAAACACTTTCTCTGCAGAGTCCCAAAACAGGCGTTTTCAGCCCATTACCGGCATATGGAAGAAACAGCAGTAAGCACAGGGAAATATCTGCTTCTAAATCCAAAACGCAGCTATCTAACAGAACGGTTGTCAATGTGTGCACTCAACTTCCAGAGTTAAACCCGTGTGTGGATTCAGCAGTCTTCAAACACTTTCTCTGCAGAGTCCCAAAATAGGCGTTTTCAGCCCATTACCGGCATATGGAAGAAACAGCAGTAAGCATAGGGAAATATCTGCTTCTAAATCCAAAACGCAGCTATCTAACAGAACGGTTGTCAATGTGTGCACTCAACTTCCAGAGTTAAACCCGTGTGTGGATTCAGCAGTCTGCAAACACTTTCTCTGCAGAGTCCCAAAACAGGCGTTTTCAGCCCATTACCGGCATATGGAAGAAACAGCAGTAAGCACAGGGAAATATCTGCTTCTAAATCCAAAACGCAGCTATCTAACAGAACGGTTGTCAATGTGTGCACTCAACTTTCAGAGTTAAACCCGTGTGTGGATTCAGCAGTCTGCAAACACTTTCTCTGCAGAGTCCCAAAACAGGCGTTTTCAGCCCATTACCGGCATATGGAAGAAACAGCAGTAAGCCCAGGGAAATATCTGCTTCTAAATTCAAAACGCAGCTATCTAACAGAGCGGTTGTCAATGTGTGCACTCAACTTCCAGAGTTAAACCCGTGTGTGGATTCAGCAGTCTGCAAACACTTTCTCTGCAGAGTCCCAAAACAGGCGTTTTCAGCCCATTACCGGCATATGGAAGAAACAGCAGTAAGCACAGGGAAATATCTGCTTCTAAATCCAAAACGCAGCTATCTAACAGAACGGTTGTCAATGTGTGCACTCAACTTCCAGAGTTAAACCCGTGTGTGGATTCAGCAGTCTGCAAACACTTTCTCTGCAGAGTCCCAAAACAGGCGTTTTTAGCCCATTACCGGCATATGGAAGAAACAGCAGTAAGCACAGGGAAATATTTGCTTCTAAATCCAAAACACAGCTATCTAACAGAACGGTTGTCAATGTGTGCACTCAACTTCCAGAGTTAAACCCGTGTGTGGATTCAGCAGTCTGCAAACACTTTCTCTGCAGAGTCCCGAAACAGGCGTTTTCAGCCCATTACCGGCATATGGAAGAAACAGCAGTAAGCACAGGGAAATATCTGATTCTAAATCCAAAACGCAGCTATCTAACAGAACGGTTGTCAATGTGTGCACTCAACTTCCAGAGTTAAACCCGTGTGGATTCAGCAGTCTTCAAACACTTTCTCTGCAGAGTCCCAAAACAGGCGTTTTCAGCCCATTACCGGCATATGGAAGAAACAGCAGTAAGCACAGGGAAATATCTGCTTCTAAATCCAAAACGCAGCTATCTAACAGAACGGTTGTCAATGTGTGCACTCAACTTTTAGAGTTAAACCCGTGTGTGGATTCAGCAGTCTGCAAACACTTTCTCTGCAGCGTCCCAAAACAGGCGTTTTCAGCCCATTACCGGCATATGGAAGAAACAGCAGTAAGCACAGGGAAATATCTGCTTCTAAATCCAAAACGCAGCTATCTAACAGAACGGTTGTCAATGTGTGCACTCAACTTCCAGAGTTAAACCCGTGTGTGGATTCAGCAGTCTGCAAACATCTTCTCTGCAGAGTCCCAAAACAGGCGTTTTCAGCCCATTACCGGCATATGGAAGAAACAGCAGTAAGCACAGGGAAATATCTGCTTCTAAATCCAAAACGCAGCTATCTAACAGAACGGTTGTCAATGTGTGCACTCAACTTCCAGAGTTAAACCCGTGTGTGGATTCAGCAGTCTGCAAACACTTTCTCTGCTGAGTCCCAAAACAGGCGTTTTCAGCCCATTACCGGCATATGGAAGAAACAGCAGTAAGCACAGGGAAATATCTGCTTCTAAATCCAAAACGCAGCTATCTAACAGAACGGTTGTCAATGTGTGCACTCAACTTTTAGAGTTAAACCCGTGTGTGGATTCAGCAGTCTGCAAACACTTTCTCTGCAGCGTCCCAAAACAGGCGTTTTCAGCCCATTACCGGCATATGGAAGAAACAGCAGTAAGCACAGGGAAATATCTGCTTCTAAATCCAAAACGCAGCTATCTAACAGAACGGTTGTCAATGTGTGCACTCAACTTCCAGAGTTAAACCCGTGTGTGGATTCAGCAGTCTGCAAACATCTTCTCTGCAGAGTCCCAAAACAGGCGTTTTCAGCCCATTACCGGCATATGGAAGAAACAGCAGTAAGCACAGGGAAATATCTGCTTCTAAATCCAAAACGCAGCTATCTAACAGAACGGTTGTCAATGTGTGCACTCAACTTCCAGAGTTAAACCCGTGTGTGGATTCAGCAGTCTGCAAACACTTTCTCTGCTGAGTCCCAAAACAGGCGTTTTCAGCCCATTACCGGCTTATGGAAGAAACAGCAGTAAGCACAGTGAAATATCTGCTTCTAAATCCAAAACGCAGCTATCTAACAGAACGGTTGTCAATGTGTGCACTCAACTTCCAGAGTTAAACCCGTGTGTGGATTCAGCAGTCTGCAAACACTTTCTCTGCAGAGTCCCAAAACAGGCGTTTTCAGCCCATTACCGGCATATGGAAGAAACAGCAGTAAGCACAGGGAAATATCTGCTTCTAAATCCAAAACGCAGCTACCTAACAGAACGGTTGTCAATGTGTGCACTCAACTTCCAGAGACAAACCCGTGTGTGGATTCAGCAGTCTGCAAACACTTTCTCTGCAGAGTCCCAAAACAGGCGTTTTCAGCCCATTATCGGCATATGGAAGAAACAGCAGTAAGCACAGGGAAATATCTGCTTCTAAATCCAAAACGCAGCTATCTATCAGAACGGTTGTCAATGTGTGCACTCAACTTCCAGAGTTAAACCCGTGTGTGGATTCAGCAGTCTGCAAACACTTTCTCTGCAGAGTCCCAAAACAGGCGTTTTCAGCCCATTACCGGCATATGGAAGAAACAGCAGTAAGCACAGGGAAATATCTGCTTCTAAATCCAAAACGCAGCTATCTAACAGAACGGTTGTCAATGTGTGCACTCAACTTCCAGAGTTAAACCCGTGTGTGGATTCAGCAGTCTGCAAACACTTTCTCTGCAGAGTCCCAAAACAGGCGTTTTCAGCCCATTACCGGCATATGGAAGAAACAGCAGTAAGCACAGGGAAATATCTGCTTCTAAATCCAAAACGCAGCTATCTAACAGAACGGTTGTCAATGTGTGCACTCAACTTCCATAGTTAAACCCGTGTGTGGATTCAGCAGTCTGCAAACACTTTCTCTGCAGAGTCCCAAAACAGGCGTTTTCAGCCCATAACCGGCATATGGAAGTAACAGCAGTAAGCACAGGGAAATATCTGCTTCTAAATCCAAAACGCAGCTATCTAACAGAACGGTTGTCAATGTGTGCACTCAACTTCCAGAGTTAAACCCGTGTGTGGATTCAGCAGTCTGCAAACACTTTCTCTGCAGAGTCCCAAAACAGGCGTTTTCAGTCCATTACCGGCATATGGAAGAAACAGCAGTAAGCACAGGGAAATATCTGCTTCTAAATCCAAAACGCAGCTATCTAACAGAACGGTTGTCAATGTGTGCACTCAACTTCCAGAGTTAAACCCGTGTGTGGATTCAGCAGTCTGCAAACACTTTCTCTGCAGAGTCCCAAAACAGGCGTTTTCAGCCCATTACCGGCATATGGAAGAAACAGCAGTAAGCACAGGGAAATATCTGCTTCAAAATCCAAAACGCAGCTATCTAACAGAACGGTTGTCAATGTGTGCACTCAACTTCCAGAGTTAAACCCGTGTGTGGATTCAGCAGTCTGCAAACACTTTCTCTGCAGAGTCCCAAAACAGGCGTTTTCAGCCCATTACCGGCATATGGAAGTAACAGCAGTAAGCACAGGGAAATATCTGCTTCTAAATCCAAAACGCAGCTATCTAACAGAACGGTTGTCAATGTGTGCACTCAACTTCCAGAGTTAAACCCGTGTGTGGATTCAGCAGTCTGCAAACACTTTCTCTGCAGAGTCCCAAAACAGGCGTTTTCAGCCCATTACCGGCATATGGAAGAAACAGCAGTAAGCACAGGGAAATATCTGCTTCTAAATCCAAAACGCAGCTATCTAACAGAACGGTTGTCAATGTGTGCACTCAACTTCCAGAGTTAAACCCGTGTGTGGATTCAGCAGTCTGCAAACACTTTCTCTGCAGAGTCCCAAAACAGGCGTTTTCAGCCCATTACCGGCATATGGAAGAAACAGCAGTAAGCCCAGGGAAATATCTGCTTCTAAATCCAAAACGCAGCTATCTAACAGAGCGGTTGTCAATGTGTGCACTCAACTTCCAGAGGTAAACCCGTGTGTGGATTCAGCAGTCTGCAAACATCTTCTCTGCAGAGTCCCAAAACAGGCGTTTTCAGCCCATTACCGGCATATGGAAGAAACAGCAGTAAGCACAGGGAAATATCTGCTTCTAAATCCAAAACGCAGCTATCTAACAGAACGGTTGTCAATGTGTGCACTCAACTTCCAGAGTTAAACCCGTGTGTGGATTCAGCAGTCTGCAAACACTTTCTCTGCTGAGTCCCAAAACAGGCGTTTTCAGCCCATTACCGGCATATGGAAGAAACAGCAGTAAGCACAGTGAAATATCTGCTTCTAAATCCAAAACGCAGCTATCTAACAGAACGGCTGTCAATGTGTGCACTCAACTTCCAGAGTTAAACCCGTGTGTGGATTCAGCAGTCTGCAAACACTTTCTCTGCAGAGTCCCAAAACAGGCGTTTTCAGCCCATTACCGGCATATGGAAGAAACAGCAGTAAGCACAGGGAAATATCTGCTTCTAAATCCAAAACGCAGCTACCTAACAGAACGGTTGTCAATGTGTGCACTCAACTTCCAGAGACAAACCCGTGTGTGGATTCAGCAGTCTGCAAACACTTTCTCTGCAGAGTCCCAAAACAGGCGTTTTCAGCCCATTACCGGCATATGGAAGAAACAGCAGTAAGCACAGGGAAATATCTGCTTCTAAATCCAAAACGCAGCTATCTAACAGAACGGTTGTCAATGTGTGCACTCAACTTCCAGAGTTAAACCCGTGTGTGGATTCAGCAGTCTGCAAACACTTTCTCTGCAGAGTCCCAAAACAGGCGTTTTCAGCCCATTACCGGCATATGGAAGAAACAGCAGTAAGCACAGGGAAATATCTGCTTCTAAATCCAAAACGCAGCGATCTAACAGAACGGTTGTCAATGTGTGCACTAAACTTCCAGAGTTAAACCCGTGTGTGGATTCAGCAGTCTGCAAACACTTTCTCTGCAGAGTCCCAAAACAGGCGTTTTCAGCCCATTACCGGCATATGGAAGAAACAGCAGTAAGCATAGGGAAATATCTGCTTCTAAATCCAAAACGCAGCTATCTAACAGAACGGTTGTCAATGTGTGCACTCAACTTCCAGAGTTAAACCCGTGTGTGGATTCAGCAGTCTGCAAACACTTTCTCTGCAGAGTCCCAAAACAGGCGTTTTCAGCCCATTACCGGCATATGGAAGAAACAGCAGTAAGCACAGGGAAATATCTGCTTCTAAATCCAAAACGCAGCTATCTAACAGAACGGTTGTCAATGTGTGCACTCAACTTCCAGAGTTAAACCCGTGTGTGGATTCAGCAGTCTGCAAACACTTTCTCTGCATAGTCCCAAAACAGGCGTTTTCAGCCCATAACCGGCATATGGAAGTAACAGCAGTAAGCACAGGGAAATATCTGCTTCTAAATCCAAAACGCAGCTATCTAACAGAACGGTTGTCAATGTGTGCACTCAACTTCCAGAGTTAAACCCGTGTGTGGATTCAGCAGTCTGCAAACACTTTCTCTGCAGAGTCCCAAAACAGGCGTTTTCAGCCCATTACCGGCATATGGAAGAAACAGCAGTAAGCACAGGGAAATATCTGCTTCTAAATCCAAAACGCAGCTATCTAACAGAACGGTTGTCAATGTGTGCACTCAACTTCCAGAGTTAAACCCGTGTGTGGATTCAGCAGTCTGCAAACACTTTCTCTGCAGAGTCCCAAAACAGGCGTTTTCAGCCCATTACCGGCATATGGAAGTAACAGCAGTAAGCACAGGGAAATATCTGCTTCTAAATCCAAAACGCAGCTATCTAACAGAACGGTTGTCAATGTGTGCACTCAACTTCCAGAGTTAAACCCGTGTGTGGATTCAGCAGTCTGCAAACACTTTCTCTGCTGAGTCCCAAAACAGGCGTTTTCAGCCCATTACCGGCATATGGAAGAAACAGCAGTAAGCACAGGGAAATATCTGCTTCTAAATCCAAAACGCAGCTAACTAACAGAACGGTTGTCAATGTGTGCACTCAACTTCCAGAGTTAAAACCGTGTGTGGATTCAGCAGTCTGCAAACACTTTCTCTGCAGAGTCCCAAAACAGGCGTTTTCAGCCCATTACCGGCATATGGAAGAAACAGCAGTAAGCCCAGGGAAATATCTGCTTCTAAATCCAAAACGCAGCTATCTAACAGAGCGGTTGTCAATGTGTGCACTCAACTTCCAGAGTTAAACCCGTGTGTGGATTCAGCAGTCTGCAAACACTTTCTCTGCAGAGTCCCAAAACAGGCGTTTTCAGCCCATTACCGGCATATGGAAGAAACAGCAGTAAGCACAGGGAAATATCTGCTTCTAAATCCAAAACGCAGCTATCTAACAGAACGGTTGTCAATGTGTGCACTCAACTTCCAGAGTTAAACCCGTGTGTGGATTCAGCAGTCTGCAAACACTTTCTCTGCGGAGTCCCAAAACAGGCGTTTTCAGCCCATTACCGGCATATGGAAGAAACAGCAGTAAGCACAGGGAAATATCTGCTTCTAAATCCAAAACGCAGCTATCTAACAGAACGGTTGTCAATGTGTGCACTCAACTTCCAGAGTTAAACCCGTGTGTGGATTCAGCAGTCTGCAAACACTTTCTCTGCAGAGTCCCAAAACAGGCGTTTTCAGCCCATTACCGGCATATGGAAGAAACAGCAGTAAGCCCAGGGAAATATCTGCTTCTAAATCCAAAACGCAGCTATCTAACAGAGCGGTTGTCAATGTGTGCACTCAACTTCCAGAGTTAAACCCGTGTGTGGATTCAGCAGTCTGCAAACACTTTCTCTGCAGAGTCCCAAAACAGGCGTTTTCAGCCCATTACCGGCATATGGAAGAAACAGCAGTAAGCCCAGGGAAATATCTGCTTCTAAATCCAAAACGCAGCTATCTAACAGAACGGTTGTCAATGTGTGCACTCAACTTCCAGAGTTAAACCCGTGTGTGGATTCAGCAGTCTGGAAACACTTTCTCTGCAGAGTCCCAAAACAGGCGTTTTCAGCCCATTACCGGCATATGGAAGAAACAGCAGTAAGCACAGGGAAATATCTGCTTCTAAATCCAAAACGCAGCTATCTAACAGAACGGTTGTCAATGTGTGCACTCAACTTCCAGAGTTAAACCCGTGTGTGGATTCAGCAGTCTGCAAACACTTTCTCTGCAGAGTCCCAAAACAGGCGTTTTCAGCCCATTACCGGCATATGGAAGAAACAGCAGTAAGCACAGGGAAATATCTGCTTCTAAATCCAAAACGCAGCTATCTAACAGAACGGTTGTCAATGTGTGCACTCAACTTCCAGAGTGAAACCCGTGTGTGGATTCAGCAGTCTGCAAACACTTTCTCTGCAGATTCCCAAAACAGGCGTTTTCAGCCCATTACCGGCATATGGAAGAAACAGCAGTAAGCACAGGGAAATATCTGCTTCTAAATCCAAAACGCAGCTATCTAACAGAACGGTTGTCAATGTGTGCACTCAACTTCCAGAGTTAAACCCGTGTGTGGATTCAGCAGTCTGCAAACACTTTCTCTGCAGAGTCCCAAAACAGGCGTTTTCAGCCCATTACCGGCATATGGAAGAAACAGCAGTAAGCACAGGGAAATATCTGCTTCTAAATCCAAAACGCAGCTATCTAACAGAACGGTTGTCAATGTGTGCACTCAACTTCCAGAGTTAAACCCGTGTGTGGATTCAGCAGTCTGCAAACACTTTCTCTGCAGAGTCCCAAAACAGGCGTTTTCAGCCCATTACCGGCATATGGAAGAAACAGCAGTAAGCCCAGGGAAATATCTGCTTCTAAATCCAAAACGCAGCTATCTAACAGAACGGTTGTCAATGTGTGCACTCAACTTCCAGAGGTAAACCCGTGTGTGGATTCAGCAGTCTGCAAACACTTTCTCTGCAGAGTCCCAAAACAGGCGTTTTCAGCCCATTACCGGCATATGGAAGAAACAGCAGTAAGCACAGGGAAATATCTGCTTCTAAATCCAAAACGCAGCTATCTAACAGAACGGTTGTCAATGTGTGCACTCAACTTCCAGAGTTAAATCCGTGTGTGGATTCAGCAGTCTGCAAACACTTTCTCTGCAGAGTCCCAAAACAGGCGTTTTCAGCCCATTACCGGCATATGGAAGTAACAGCAGTAAGCACAGGGAAATATCTGCTTCTAAATCCAAAACGCAGCTATCTAACAGAACGGTTGTCAATGTGTGCACTCAACTTCCAGAGTTAAACCCGTGTGTGGATTCAGCAGTCTGCAAACACTTTCTCTGCAGAGTCCCAAAACAGGCGTTTTCAGCCCATTACCGGCATATGGAAGAAACAGCAGTAAGCCCAGGGAAATATCTGCTTCTAAATCCAAAACGCAGCTATCTAACAGAACGGTTGTCAATGTGTGCACTCAACTTCCAGAGTTAAACCCGTGTGTGGATTCAGCAGTCTGCAAACACTTTCTCTGCAGAGTCCCAAAACAGGCGTTTTCAGCCCATTACCGGCATATGGAAGTAACAGCAGTAAGCACAGGGAAATATCTGCTTCTAAATCCAAAACGCAGCTATCTAACAGAACGGTTGTCAATGTGTGCACTCAACTTCCAGAGTTAAACCCGTGTGTGGATTCAGCAGTCTGCAAACACTTTCTCTGCAGAGTCCCAAAACAGGCGTTTTCAGCCCATTACCGGCATATGGAAGAAACAGCAGTAAGCACAGGGAAATATCTGCTTCTAAATCCAAAACGCAGCTATCTAACAGAACGGTTGTCAATGTGTGCACTCAACTTCCAGAGTTAAACCCGTGTGTGGATTCAGCAGTCTGCAAACACTTTCTCTGCAGAGTCCCAAAACAGGCGTTTTCAGCCCATTACCGGCATATGGAAGAAACAGCAGTAAGCCCAGGGAAATATCTGCTTCTAAATCCAAAACGCAGCTATCTAACAGAGCGGTTGTCAATGTGTGCACTCAACTTCCAGAGTTAAAACCGTGTGTGGATTCAGCAGTCTGCAAACACTTTCTCTGCAGAGTCCCAAAACAGGCGTTTTCAGCCCATTACCGGCATATGGAAGAAACAACAGTAAGCCCAGGGAAATATCTGCTTCTAAATCCAAAACGCAGCTATCTAACAGAGCGGTTGTCAATGTGTGCACTCAACTTCCAGAGTTAAACCCGTGTGTGGATTCAGCAGTCTGCAAACACTTTCTCTGCAGAGTCCCAAAACAGGCGTTTTCAGCCCATTACCGGCATATGGAAGAAACAGCAGTAAGCACAGGGAAATATCTGCTTCTAAATCCAAAACGCAGCTATCTAACAGAACGGTTGTCAATGTGTGCACTCAACTTCCAGAGTTAAACCCGTGTGTGGATTCAGCAGTCTGCAAACACTTTCTCTGCAGAGTCCCAAAACAGGCGTTTTCAGCCCATTACCGGCATATGGAAGAAACAGCAGTAAGCACAGGGAAATATCTGCTTCTAAATCCAAAACGCAGCTATCTAACAGAACGGTTGTCAATGTGTGCACTCAACTTCCAGAGTTAAACCCGTGTGTGGATTCAGCAGTCTGCAAACACTTTCTCTGCAGAGTCCCAAAACAGGCGTTTTCAGCCCATTACCGGCATATGGAAGAAACAGCAGTAAGCCCAGGGAAATATCTGCTTCTAAATCCAAAACGCAGCTATCTAACAGAGCGGTTGTCAATGTGTGCACTCAACTTCCAGAGTTAAACCCGTGTGTGGATTCAGCAGTCTGCAAACACTTTCTCTGCAGAGTCCCAAAACAGGCGTTTTCAGCCCATTACCGGCATATGGAAGAAACAGCAGTAAGCCCAGGGAAATATCTGCTTCTAAATCCAAAACGCAGCTATCTAACAGAACGGTTGTCAATGTGTGCACTCAACTTCCAGAGTTAAACCCGTGTGTGGATTCAGCAGTCTGGAAACACTTTCTCTGCAGAGTCCCAAAACAGGCGTTTTCAGCCCTTTACCGGCATATGGAAGAAACAGCAGTAAGCACAGGGAAATATCTGCTTCTAAATCCAAAACGCAGCTATCTAACAGAACGGTTGTCAATGTGTGCACTCAACTTCCAGAGTTAAACCCGTGTGTGGATTCAGCAGTCTGCAAACACTTTCTCTGCAGAGTCCCAAAACAGGCGTTTTCAGCCCATTACCGGCATATGGAAGAAACAGCAGTAAGCACAGGGAAATATCTGCTTCTAAATCCAAAACGCAGCTATCTAACAGAACGGTTGTCAATGTGTGCACTCAACTTCCAGAGTGAAACCCGTGTGTGGATTCAGCAGTCTGCAAACACTTTCTCTGCAGAGTCCCAAAACAGGCGTTTTCAGCCCATTACCGGCATATGGAAGAAACAGCAGTAAGCACAGGGAAATATCTGCTTCTAAATCCAAAACGCAGCTATCTAACAGAACGGTTGTCAATGTGTGCACTCAACTTCCAGAGTTAAACCCGTGTGTGGATTCAGCAGTCTGCAAACACTTTCTCTGCAGAGTCCCAAAACAGGCGTTTTCAGCCCATTACCGGCATATGGAAGAAACAGCAGTAAGCACAGGGAAATATCTGCTTCTAAATCCAAAACGCAGCTATCTAACAGAACGGTTGTCAATGTGTGCACTCAACTTCCAGAGTTAAACCCGTGTGTGGATTCAGCAGTCTGCAAACACTTTCTCTGCAGAGTCCCAAAACAGGCGTTTTCAGCCCATTACCGGCATATGGAAGAAACAGCAGTAAGCACAGGGAAATATCTGCTTCTAAATCCAAAACGCAGCTATCTAACAGAACGGTTGTCAATGTGTGCACTCAACTTCCAGAGTTAAACCCGTGTGTGGATTCAGCAGTCTGCAAACACTTTCTCTGCAGAGTCCCAAAACAGGCGTTTTCAGCCCATTACCGGCATATGGAAGTAACAGCAGTAAGCACAGGGAAATATCTGCTTCTAAATCCAAAACGCAGCTATCTAACAGAACGGTTGTCAATGTGTGCACTCAACTTCCAGAGTTAAACCCGTGTGTGGATTCAGCAGTCTGCAAACACTTTCTCTGCTGAGTCCCAAAACAGGCGTTTTCAGCCCATTACCGGCATATGGAAGAAACAGCAGTAAGCACAGGGAAATATCTGCTTCTAAATCCAAAACGCAGCTAACTAACAGAACGGTTGTCAATGTGTGCACTCAACTTCCAGAGTTAAAACCGTGTGTGGATTCAGCAGTCTGCAAACACTTTCTCTGCAGAGTCCCAAAACAGGCGTTTTCAGCCCATTACCGGCATATGGAAGAAACAGCAGTAAGCCCAGGGAAATATCTGCTTCTAAATCCAAAACGCAGCTATCTAACAGAGCGGTTGTCAATGTGTGCACTCAACTTCCAGAGTTAAACCCGTGTGTGGATTCAGCAGTCTGCAAACACTTTCTCTGCAGAGTCCCAAAACAGGCGTTTTCAGCCCATTACCGGCATATGGAAGAAACAGCACTAAGCACAGGGAAATATCTGCTTCTAAATCCAAAACGCAGCTATCTAACAGAACGGTTGTCAATGTGTGCACTCAACTTCCAGAGTTAAACCCGTGTGTGGATTCAGCAGTCTGCAAACACTTTCTCTGCAGAGTCCCAAAACAGGCATTTTCAGCCCATTACCGGCATATGGAAGAAACAGCAGTAAGCACAGGGAAATATCTGCTTCTAAATCCAAAACGCAGCTATCTAACAGAACGGTTGTCAATGTGTGCACTCAACTTCCAGAGTTAAACCCGTGTGTGGATTCAGCAGTCTGCAAACACTTTCTCTGCAGAGTCCCAAAACAGGCGTTTTCAGCCCATTACCGGCATATGGAAGAAACAGCAGTAAGCCCAGGGAAATACCTGCTTCTAAATCCAAAACGCAGCTATCTAACAGAGCGGTTGTCAATGTGTGCACTCAACTTCCAGAGTTAAACCCGTGTGTGGATTCAGCAGTCTGCAAACACTTTCTCTGCAGAGTCCCAAAACAGGCGTTTTCAGCCCATTACCGGCATATGGAAGAAACAGCAGTAAGCCCAGGGAAATATCTGCTTCTAAATCCAAAACGCAGCTATCTAACAGAACGGTTGTCAATGTGTGCACTCAACTTCCAGAGTTAAACCCGTGTGTGGATTCAGCAGTCTGGAAACACTTTCTCTGCAGAGTCCCAAAACAGGCGTTTTCAGCCCATTACCGGCATATGGAAGAAACAGCAGTAAGCACAGGGAAATATCTGCTTCTAAATCCAAAACGCAGCTATCTAACAGAACGGTTGTCAATGTGTGCACTCAACTTCCAGAGTTAAACCCGTGTGTGGATTCAGCAGTCTGCAAACACTTTCTCTGCAGAGTCCCAAAACAGGCGTTTTCAGCCCATTACCGGCATATGGAAGAAACAGCAGTAAGCACAGGGAAATATCTGCTTCTAAATCCAAAACGCAGCTATCTAACAGAACGGTTGTCAATGTGTGCACTCAACTTCCAGAGTGAAACCCGTGTGTGGATTCAGCAGTCTGCAAACACTTTCTCTGCAGATTCCCAAAACAGGCGTTTTCAGCCCATTACCGGCATATGGAAGAAACAGCAGTAAGCACAGGGAAATATCTGCTTCTAAATCCAAAACGCAGCTATCTAACAGAACGGTTGTCAATGTGTGCACTCAACTTCCAGAGTTAAACCCGTGTGTGGATTCAGCAGTCTGCAAACACTTTCTCTGCAGAGTCCCAAAACAGGCGTTTTCAGCCCATTACCGGCATATGGAAGAAACAGCAGTAAGCACAGGGAAATATCTGCTTCTAAATCCAAAACGCAGCTATCTAACAGAACGGTTGTCAATGTGTGCACTCAACTTCCAGAGTTAAACCCGTGTGTGGATTCAGCAGTCTGCAAACACTTTCTCTGCAGAGTCCCAAAACAGGCGTTTTCAGCCCATTACCGGCATATGGAAGAAACAGCAGTAAGCCCAGGGAAATATCTGCTTCTAAATCCAAAACGCAGCTATCTAACAGAACGGTTGTCAATGTGTGCACTCAACTTCCAGAGTTAAACCCGTCTGTGGATTCAGCAGTCTGGAAACACTTTCTCTGCAGAGTCCCAAAACAGGCGTTTTCAGCCCATTACCGGCATATGGAAGAAACAGCAGTAAGCACAGGGAAATATCTGCTTCTAAATCCAAAACGCAGCTATCTAACAGAACGGTTGTCAATGTGTGCACTCAACTTCCAGAGTTAAACCCGTGTGTGGATTCAGCAGTCTGCAAACACTTTCTCTGCAGAGTCCCAAAACAGGCGTTTTCAGCCCATTACCGGCATATGGAAGAAACAGCAGTAAGCCCAGGGAAATATCTGCTTCTAAATCCAAAACGCAGCTATCTAACAGAACGGTTGTCAATGTGTGCACTCAACTTCCAGAGTTAAACCCGTGTGTGGATTCAGCAGTCTGCAAACACTTTCTCTGCAGAGTCCCAAAACAGGCGTTTTCAGCCCATTACCGGCATATGGAAGAAACAGCAGTAAGCACAGGGAAATATCTGCTTCTAAATCCAAAACGCAGCTATCTAACAGAACGGTTGTCAATGTGTGCACTCAACTTCCAGAGTTAAACCCGTGTGTGGATTCAGCAGTCTGCAAACACTTTCTCTGCAGAGTCCCAAAACAGGCGTTTTCAGCCCATTACCGGCATATGGAAGAAACAGCAGTAAGCACAGGGAAATATCTGCTTCTAAATCCAAAACGCAGCTATCTAACAGAACGGTTGTCAATGTGTGCACTCAACTTCCAGAGTGAAACCCGTGTGTGGATTCAGCAGTCTGCAAACACTTTCTCTGCAGATTCCCAAAACAGGCGTTTTCAGCCCATTACCGGCATATGGAAGAAACAGCAGTAAGCACAGGGAAATATCTGCTTCTAAATCCAAAACGCAGCTATCTAACAGAACGGTTGTCAATGTGTGCACTCAACTTCCAGAGTTAAACCCGTGTGTGGATTCAGCAGTCTGCAAACACTTTCTCTGCAGAGTCCCAAAACAGGCGTTTTCAGCCCATTACCGGCATATGGAAGAAACAGCAGTAAGCACAGGGAAATATCTGCTTCTAAATCCAAAACGCAGCTATCTAACAGAACGGTTGTCAATGTGTGCACTCAACTTCCAGAGTTAAACCCGTGTGTGGATTCAGCAGTCTGCAAACACTTTCTCTGCAGAGTCCCAAAACAGGCGTTTTCAGCCCATTACCGGCATATGGAAGAAACAGCAGTAAGCACAGGGAAATATCTGCTTCTAAATCCAAAACGCAGCTATCTAACAGAACGGTTGTCAATGTGTGCACTAAACTTCCAGAGTTAAACCCGTGTGTGGATTCAGCAGTCTGCAAACACTTTCTCTGCAGAGTCCCAAAACAGGCGTTTTCAGCCCATTACCGGCATATGGAAGAAACAGCAGTAAGCACAGGGAAATATCTGCTTCTAAATCCAAAACGCAGCTATCTAACAGAACGGTTGTCAATGTGTGCACTCAACTTCCAGAGTTAAACCCGTGTGTGGATTCAGCAGTCTGCAAACACTTTCTCTGCAGAGTCCCAAAACAGGCGTTTTCAGCCCATTACCGGCATATGGAAGAAACAGCAGTAAGCACAGGGAAATATCTGCCTCTAAATCCAAAACGCAGCTATCTAACAGAACGGTTGTCAATGTGTGCACTCAACTTCCAGGGTTAAACCCGTGTGTGGATTCAACAGTCTTCAAACACTTTCTCTGCAGAGTCCCAAAACAGTCGTTTTCAGCCCATTACCGGCATATGGAAGAAACAGCAGTAAGCACAGGGAAATATCTGCTTCTAAATCCAAAACGCAGCTATCTAACAGAACGGTTGTCAATGTGTGCACTCAACTTCCGGAGTTAAACCCGTGTGTGGATTCAGCAGTCTGCAAACACTTTCTCTGCAGAGTCCCAAAACAGGCGTTTTCAGCCCATTACCGGCATATGGAAGAAACAGCAGTAAGCACAGGGAAATATCTGCTTCTAAATCCAAAACGCAGCTATCTAACAGAACCGTTGTCAACGTGTGCACTCAACTTCCAGAGTTAAACCCGTGTGTGGATTCAGCAGTCTGCAAACACTTTCTCTGCTGAGTCCCAAAACAGGCGTTTTCAGCCCATTACCGGCATATGGAAGAAACAGCAGTAAGCACAGGGAAATATCTCCTTCTAAATCCAAAACGCAGCTATCTAACAGAACGGTTGTCAATGTGTGCACTCAACTTCCAGAGTTAAACCCGTGTGTGGATTCAGCAGTCTGCAAACACTTTCTCTGCAGAGTCCCAAAACAGGCGTTTTCAGCCCATTACCGGCATATGGAAGAAACAGCAGTAAGCACAGGGAAATATCTGCTTCTAAATCCAAAACGCAGCTATCTAACAGAACGGTTGTCAATGTGTGCACTCAACTTCCAGAGTTAAACCTGTGTGTGGATTCAGCAGTCTGCAAACACTTTCTCTGCAGAGTCCCAAAACAGGCGTTTTCAGCCCATTACCGGCATATGGAAGAAACAGCAGTAAGCACAGGGAAATATCTGCTTCTAAATCCAAAACGCAGCTATCTAACAGAACGGTTGTCAATGTGTGCACTCAACTTCCAGAGTTAAACCCGTGTGTGGATTCAGCAGTCTGCAAACATCTTCTCTGCACAGTCCCAAAACAGGCGTTTTCAGCCCATTACCGGCATATGGAAGAAACAGCAGTAAGCACAGGGAAATATCTGCTTCTAAATCCAAAACGCAGCTATCTAACAGAACGGTTGTCAATGTGTGCACTCAACTTCCAGAGTTAAACCCGTGTGTGGATTCAGCAGTCTGCAAACACTTTCTCTGCAGAGTCCCAAAATAGGCGTTTTCAGCCCATTACCGGCATATGGAAGAAACAGCAGTAAGCACAGGGAAATATCTGCTTCTAAATCCAAAACGCAGCTATCTAACAGAACGGTTGTCAATGTGTGCACTCAACTTCCAGAGTTAAACCCGTGTGTGGATTCAGCAGTCTGCAAACACTTTCTCTGCAGAGTCCCAAAACAGGCGTTTTCAGCCCATTACCGGCATATGGAAGAAACAGCAGTAAGCCCAGGGAAATATCTGCTTCTAAATCCAAAACGCAGCTATCTAACAGAACGGTTGTCAATGTGTGCACTCAACTTCCAGAGTTAAACCCGTGTGTGGATTCAGCAGTCTGCAAACACTTTCTCTGCAGAGTCCCAAAACAGGCGTTTTCAGCCCATTACCGGCATATGGAAGAAACAGCAGTAAGCACAGGGAAATATCTGCTTCTAAATCCAAAACGCAGCTATCTAACAGAGCGGTTGTCAATGTGTGCACTCAACTTCCAGAGGTAAACCCGTGTGTGGATTCAGCAGTCTGCAAACACTTTCTCTGCAGAGTCCCAAAACAGGCGTTTTCAGCCCATTACCGGCATATGGAAGAAACAGCAGTAAGCACAGGGAAATATCTGCTTCTAAATCCAAAACGCAGCTATCTAACAGAACGGTTGTCAATGTGTGCACTCAACTTCCAGAGTTAAACCCGTGTGTGGATTCAGCAGTCTGGAAACACTTTCTCTTCAGAGTCCCAAAACAGGCGTTTTCAGCCCATTACCGGCATACGGAAGAAACAGCAGTAAGCACAGGGAAATATCTGCTTCTAAATCCAAAACGCAGCTATCTAACAGAACGGTTGTCAATGTGTGCACTCAACTTCCAGAGTTAAACCCGTGTGTGGATTCAGCAGTCTGCAAACACTTTCTCTGCAGAGTCCCAAAACAGGCGTTTTCAGCCCATTACCGGCATATGGAAGAAACAGCAGTAAGCCCAGGGAAATATCTGCTTCTAAATCCAAAACGCAGCTATCTAACAGAACGGTTGTCAATGTGTGCACTCAACTTCCAGAGTTAAACCCGTGTGTGGATTCAGCAGTCTTCAAACACTTTCTCTGCAGAGTCCCAAAACAGGCGTTTTCAGCCCATTACCGGCATATGGAAGTAACAGCAGTAAGCACAGGGAAATATCTGCTTCTAAATCCAAAACGCAGCTATCTAACAGAACGGTTGTCAATGTGTGCACTCAACTTTTAGAGTTAAACCCGTGTGTGGATTCAGCAGTCTGCAAACACTTTCTCTGCAGAGTCCCAAAACAGGCGTTTTCAGCCCATTACCGGCATATGGAAGAAACAGCAGTAAGCACAGGGAAATATCTGCTTCTAAATCCAAAACGCAGCTATCTAACAGAACGGTTGTCAATGTGTGCACTCAACTTCCAGAGTTAAACCCGTGTGTGGATTCAGCAGTCTGCAAACATCTTCTCTGCAGAGTCCCAAAACAGGCGTTTTCAGCCCATTACCGGCATAAGGAAGAAACAGCAGTAAGCACAGGGAAATATCTGCTTCTAAATCCAAAACGCAGCTATCTAACAGAACGGTTGTCAATGTGTGCACTCAACTTCCAGAGTTAAACCCGTGTGTGGATTCAGCAGTCTGCAAACACTTTCTCTGCAGAGTACCAAAACAGGCGTTTTCAGCCCATTACCGGCATATGGAAGAAACAGCAGTAAGCACAGGGAAATATCTGCTTCTAAATCCAAAACGCAGCTATCTAACAGAACGGTTGTCAATGTGTGCACTCAACTTCCAGAGTTAAACCCGTGTGTGGATTCAGCAGTCTGCAAACACTTTCTCTGCAGAGTCCCAAAACAGGCGTTTTCAGCCCTTTACCGGCATATGGAAGAAACAGCAGTAAGCACAGGGAAATATCTGCCTCTAAATCCAAAACGCAGCTATCTAACAGAACGGTTGTCAATGTGTGCACTCAACTTCCAGGGTTAAAGCCGTGTGTGGATTCAGCAGTCTGCAAACACTTTCTCTGCAGAGTCCCAAAACAGGCGTTTTCAGCCCATTACCGGCATATGGAAGAAACAGCAGTAAGCACAGGGAAATATCTGCTTCTAAATCCAAAACGCAGCTATCTAACAGAACGGTTGTCAATGTGTGCACTCAACTTCCAGAGTTAAACCCGTGTGTGGATTCAGCAGTCTGCAAACACTTTCTCTGCAGAGTCCCAAAACAGGCGTTTTCAGCCCATTACCGGCATATGGAAGAAACAGCAGTAAGCACAGGGAAATATCTGCTTCTAAATCCAAAACGCAGCTATCTAACAGAACGGTTGTCAATGTGTGCACTCAACTTCCAGAGTTAAACCCGTGTGTGGATTCAGCAGTCTGCAAACACTTTCTCTGCAGAGTCCCAAAACAGGCGTTTTCAGCCCATTACCGGCATATGGAAGAAACAGCAGTAAGCCCAGGGAAATATCTGCTTCTAAATCCAAAACGCAGCTATCTAACAGAACGGTTGTCAATGTGTGCACTCAACTTCCAGAGTTAAACCCGTGTGTGGATTCAGCAGTCTTCAAACACTTTCTCTGCAGAGTCCCAAAACAGGCGTTTTCAGCCCATTACCGGCATATGGAAGTAACAGCAGTAAGCACAGGGAAATATCTGCTTCTAAATCCAAAACGCAGCTATCTAACAGAACGGTTGTCAATGTGTGCACTCAACTTTTAGAGTTAAACCCGTGTGTGGATTCAGCAGTCTGCAAACACTTTCTCTGCAGAGTCCCAAAACAGGCGTTTTCAGCCCATTACCGGCATAAGGAAGAAACAGCAGTAAGCACAGGGAAATATCTGCTTCTAAATCCAAAACGCAGCTATCTAACAGAACGGTTGTCAATGTGTGCACTCAACTTCCAGAGTTAAACCCGTGTGTGGATTCAGCAGTCTGCAAACATCTTCTCTGCAGAGTCCCAAAACAGGCGTTTTCAGCCCATTACCGGCATATGGAAGAAACAGCAGTAAGCACAGGGAAATATCTGCTTCTAAATCCAAAACGCAGCTATCTAACAGAACGGTTGTCAATGTGTGCACTCAACTTCCAGAGTTAAACCCGTGTGTGGATTCAGCAGTCTGCAAACACTTTCTCTGCTGAGTCCCAAAACAGGCGTTTTCAGCCCATTACCGGCATATGGAAGAAACAGCAGTAAGCACAGTGAAATATCTGCTTCTAAATCCAAAACGCAGCTATCTAACAGAACGGTTGTCAATGTGTGCACTCAACTTCCAGAGTTAAACCCGTGTGTGGATTCAGCAGTCTGCAAACACTTTCTCTGCAGAGTCCCAAAACAGGCGTTTTCAGCCCATTACCGGCATATGGAAGAAACAGCAGTAAGCACAGGGAAATATCTGCTTCTAAATCCAAAACGCAGCTATCTAACAGAACGGTTGTCAATGTGTGCACTCAACTTCCAGAGTTAAACCCGTGTGTGGATTCAGCAGTCTGCAAACACTTTCTCTGCAGAGTCCCAAAACAGGCGTTTTCAGCCCATTACCGGCATATGGAAGAAACAGCAGTAAGCACAGGGAAATATCTGCTTCTAAATCCAAAACGCAGCTATCTAACAGAACGGTTGTCAATGTGTGCACTCAACTTCCAGAGTTAAACCCGTGTGTGGATTCAGCAGTCTGCAAACACTTTCTCTGCAGAGTCCCAAAACAGGCGTTTTCAGCCCATTACCGGCATATGGAAGAAACAGCAGTAAGCACAGGGAAATATCTGCCTCTAAATCCAAAACGCAGCTATCTAACAGAACGGTTGTCAATGTGTGCACTCAACTTCCAGGGTTAAACCCGTGTGTGGATTCAGCAGTCTGCAAACACTTTCTCTGCAGAGTCCCAAAACAGGCGTTTTCAGCCCATTACCGGCATATGGAAGAAACAGCAGTAAGCACAGGGAAATATCTGCTTCTAAATCCAAAACGCAGCTATCTAACAGAACGGTTGTCAATGTGTGCACTCAACTTCCAGAGTTAAACCCGTGTGTGGATTCAGCAGTCTGCAAACACTTTCTCTGCAGAGTCCCAAAACAGGCGTTTTCAGCCCATTACCGGCATATGGAAGAAACAGCAGTAAGCACAGGGAAATATCTGCTTCTAAATCCAAAACGCAGCTATCTAACAGAACGGTTGTCAATGTGTGCACTCAACTTCCAGAGTTAAACCCGTGTGTGGATTCAGCAGTCTGCAAACACTTTCTCTGCAGAGTCCCAAAACAGGCGTTTTCAGCCCATTACTGGCATATGGACGAAACAGCAGTAAGCACAGGGAAATATCTGCTTCTAAATCCAAAACGCAGCTATCTAACAGAACGGTTGTCAATGTGTGCACTCAACTTCCAGAGTTAAACCCGTGTGTGGATTCAGCAGTCTGCAAACACTTTCTCTGCAGAGTCCCAAAACAGGCGTTTTCAGCCCATTACCGGCATATGGAAGAAACAGCAGTAAGCCCAGGGAAATATCTGCTTCTAAATCCAAAACGCAGCTATCTAACAGAACGGTTGTCAATGTGTGCACTCAACTTCCAGAGTTAAACCCGTGTGTGGATTCAGCAGTCTTCAAACACTTTCTCTGCAGAGTCCCAAAACAGGCGTTTTCAGCCCATTACCGGCATATGGAAGTAACAGCAGTAAGCACAGGGAAATATCTGCTTCTAAATCCAAAACGCAGCTATCTAACAGAACGGTTGTCAATGTGTGCACTCAACTTCCAGAGTTAAACCCGTGTGTGGATTCAGCAGTCTGCAAACACTTTCTCTGCAGAGTCCCAAAACAGGCGTTTTCAGTCCATTACCGGCATATGGAAGAAACAGCAGTAAGCACAGGGAAATATCTGCTTCTAAATCCAAAACGCAGCTATCTAACAGAACGGTTGTCAATGTGTGCACTCAACTTCCAGAGTTAAACCCGTGTGTGGATTCAGCAGTCTGCAAACACTTTCTCTGCAGAGTCCCAAAACAGGCGTTTTCAGCCCATTACCGGCATATGGAAGAAACAGCAGTAAGCACAGGGAAATATCTGCCTCTAAATCCAAAACGCAGCGATCTAACAGAACGGTTGTCAATGTGTACACTCAACTTCCAGGGTTAAACCCGTGTGTGGATTCAGCAGTCTGCAAACACTTTCTCTGCAGAGTCCCAAAACAGGCGTTTTCAGCCCATTACCGGCATATGGAAGAAACAGCAGTAAGCACAGGGAAATATCTGCTTCTAAATCCAAAACGCAGCTATCTAACAGAACGGTTGTCAATGTGTGCACTCAACTTCCAGAGTTAAACCCGTGTGTGGATTCAGCAGTCTGCAAACACTTTCTCTGCAGAGTCCCAAAACAGGCGTTTTCAGCCCATTACCGGCATATGGAAGAAACAGCAGTAAGCCCAGGGAAATATCTGCTTCTAAATCCAAAACGCAGCTATCTAACAGAACGGTTGTCAATGTGTGCACTCAACTTCCAGAGTTAAACCCGTGTGTGGATTCAGCAGTCTGCAAACACTTTCTCTGCAGAGTCCCAAAACAGGCGTTTTCAGCCCATTACTGGCATATGGAAGAAACAGCAGTAAGCACAGGGAAATATCTGCTTCTAAATCCAAAACGCAGCTATCTAACAGAACGGTTGTCAATGTGTGCACTCAACTTCCAGAGTTAAACCCGTGTGTGGATTCAGCAGTCTGCAAACACTTTCTCTGCAGAGTCCCAAAACAGGCGTTTTCAGCCCATTACCGGCATATGGAAGAAACAGCAGTAAGCCCAGGGAAATATCTGCTTCTAAATCCAAAACGCAGCTATCTAACAGAACGGTTGTCAATGTGTGCACTCAACTTCCAGAGTTAAACCCGTGTGTGGATTCAGCAGTCTTCAAACACTTTCTCTGCAGAGTCCCAAAACAGGCGTTTTCAGCCCATTACCGGCATATGGAAGTAACAGCAGTAAGCACAGGGAAATATCTGCTTCTAAATCCAAAACGCAGCTATCTAACAGAACGGTTGTCAATGTGTGCACTCAACTTCCAGAGTTAAACCCGTGTGTGGATTCAGCAGTCTGCAAACACTTTCTCTGCAGAGTCCCAAAACAGGCGTTTTCAGTCCATTACCGGCATATGGAAGAAACAGCAGTAAGCACAGGGAAATATCTGCTTCTAAATCCAAAACGCAGCTATCTAACAGAACGGTTGTCAATGTGTGCACTCAACTTCCAGAGTTAAACCCGTGTGTGGATTCAGCAGTCTGCAAACACTTTCTCTGCAGAGTCCCAAAACAGGCGTTTTCAGCCCATTACCGGCATATGGAAGAAACAGCAGTAAGCACAGGGAAATATCTGCTTCAAAATCCAAAACGCAGCTATCTAACAGAACGGTTGTCAATGTGTGCACTCAACTTCCAGAGTTAAACCCGTGTGTGGATTCAGCAGTCTGCAAACACTTTCTCTGCAGAGTCCCAAAACAGGCGTTTTCAGCCCATTACCGGCATATGGAAGTAACAGCAGTAAGCACAGGGAAATATCTGCTTCTAAATCCAAAACGCAGCTATCTAACAGAACGGTTGTCAATGTGTGCACTCAACTTCCAGAGTTAAACCCGTGTGTGGATTCAGCAGTCTGCAAACACTTTCTCTGCAGAGTCCCAAAACAGGCGTTTTCAGCCCATTACCGGCATATGGAAGAAACAGCAGTAAGCACAGGGAAATATCTGCTTCTAAATCCAAAACGCAGCTATCTAACAGAACGGTTGTCAATGTGTGCACTCAACTTCCAGAGTTAAACCCGTGTGTGGATTCAGCAGTCTGCAAACACTTTCTCTGCAGAGTCCCAAAACAGGCGTTTTCAGCCCATTACCGGCATATGGAAGAAACAGCAGTAAGCCCAGGGAAATATCTGCTTCTAAATCCAAAACGCAGCTATCTAACAGAGCGGTTGTCAATGTGTGCACTCAACTTCCAGAGGTAAACCCGTGTGTGGATTCAGCAGTCTGCAAACATCTTCTCTGCAGAGTCCCAAAACAGGCGTTTTCAGCCCATTACCGGCATATGGAAGAAACAGCAGTAAGCACAGGGAAATATCTGCTTCTAAATCCAAAACGCAGCTATCTAACAGAACGGTTGTCAATGTGTGCACTCAACTTCCAGAGTTAAACCCGTGTGTGGATTCAGCAGTCTGCAAACACTTTCTCTGCTGAGTCCCAAAACAGGCGTTTTCAGCCCATTACCGGCATATGGAAGAAACAGCAGTAAGCACAGTGAAATATCTGCTTCTAAATCCAAAACGCAGCTATCTAACAGAACGGTTGTCAATGTGTGCACTCAACTTCCAGAGTTAAACCCGTGTGTGGATTCAGCAGTCTGCAAACACTTTCTCTGCAGAGTCCCAAAACAGGCGTTTTCAGCCCATTACCGGCATATGGAAGAAACAGCAGTAAGCACAGGGAAATATCTGCTTCTAAATCCAAAACGCAGCTCCCTAACAGAACGGTTGTCAATGTGTGCACTCAACTTCCAGAGACAAACCCGTGTGTGGATTCAGCAGTCTGCAAACACTTTCTCTGCAGAGTCCCAAAACAGGCGTTTTCAGCCCATTATCGGCATATGGAAGAAACAGCAGTAAGCACAGGGAAATATCTGCTTCTAAATCCAAAACGCAGCTATCTAACAGAACGGTTGTCAATGTGTGCACTCCACTTCCAGAGTTAAACCCGTGTGTGGATTCAGCAGTCTGCAAACACTTTCTCTGCAGAGTCCCAAAACAGGCGTTTTCAGCCCATTACCGGCATATGGAAGAAACAGCAGTAAGCACAGGGAAATATCTGCTTCTAAATCCAAAACGCAGCGATCTAACAGAACGGTTGTCAATGTGTGCACTCAACTTCCAGAGTTAAACCCGTGTGTGGATTCAGCAGTCTGCAAACACTTTCTCTGCAGAGTCCCAAAACAGGCGTTTTCAGCCCATTACCGGCATATGGAAGAAACAGCAGTAAGCATAGGGAAATATCTGCTTCTAAATCCAAAACGCAGCTATCTAACAGAACGGTTGTCAATGTGTGCACTCAACTTCCAGAGTTAAACCCGTGTGTGGATTCAGCAGTCTGCAAACACTTTCTCTGCAGAGTCCCAAAACAGGCGTTTTCAGCCCATTACCGGCATATGGAAGAAACAGCAGTAAGCACAGGGAAATATCTGCTTCTAAATCCAAAACGCAGCTATCTAACAGAACGGTTGTCAATGTGTGCACTCAACTTCCAGAGTTAAACCCGTGTGTGGATTCAGCAGTCTGCAAACACTTTCTCTGCAGAGTCCCAAAACAGGCGTTTTCAGCCCATAACCGGCATATGGAAGAAACAGCAGTAAGCACAGGGAAATATCTGCTTCTAAATCCAAAACGCAGCTATCTAACAGAACGGTTGTCAATGTGTGCACTCAACTTCCAGAGTTAAACCCGTGTGTGGATTCAGCAGTCTGCAAACACTTTCTCTGCAGAGTCCCAAAACAGGCGTTTTCAGCCCATTACCGGCATATGGAAGTAACAGCAGTAAGCACAGGGAAATATCTGCTTCTAAATCCAAAACGCAGCTATCTAACAGAACGGTTGTCAATGTGTGCACTCAACTTCCAGAGTTAAACCCGTGTGTGGATTCAGCAGTCTGCAAACACTTTCTCTGCTGAGTCCCAAAACAGGCGTTTTCAGCCCATTACCGGCATATGGAAGAAACAGCAGTAAGCACAGGGAAATATCTGCTTCTAAATCCAAAACGCAGCTAACTAACAGAACGGTTGTCAATGTGTGCACTCAACTTCCAGAGTTAAACCCGTGTGTGGATTCAGCAGTCTGCAAACACTTTCTCTGCAGAGTCCCAAAACAGGCGTTTTCAGCCCATTACCGGCATATGGAAGAAACAGCAGTAAGCCCAGGGAAATATCTGCTTCTAAATCCAAAACGCAGCTATCTAACAGAGCGGTTGTCAATGTGTGCACTCAACTTCCAGAGTTAAACCCGTGTGTGGATTCAGCAGTCTGCAAACACTTTCTCTGCAGAGTCCCAAAACAGGCGTTTTCAGCCCATTACCGGCATATGGAAGAAACAGCAGTAAGCACAGGGAAATATCTGCTTCTAAATCCAAAACGCAGCTATCTAACAGAACGGTTGTCAATGTGTGCACTCAACTTCCAGAGTTAAACCCGTGTGTGGATTCAGCAGTCTGCAAACACTTTCTCTGCGGAGTCCCAAAACAGGCGTTTTCAGCCCATTACCGGCATATGGAAGAAACAGCAGTAAGCACAGGGAAATATCTGCTTCTAAATCCAAAACGCAGCTATCTAACAGAACGGTTGTCAATGTGTGCACTCAACTTCCAGAGTTAAACCCGTGTGTGGATTCAGCAGTCTGCAAACACTTTCTCTGCAGAGTCCCAAAACAGGCGTTTTCAGCCCATTACCGGCATATGGAAGAAACAGCAGTAAGCCCAGGGAAATATCTGCTTCTAAATCCAAAACGCAGCTATCTAACAGAGCGGTTGTCAATGTGTGCACTCAACTTCCAGAGTTAAACCCGTGTGTGGATTCAGCAGTCTGCAAACACTTTCTCTGCAGAGTCCCAAAACAGGCGTTTTCAGCCCATTACCGGCATATGGAAGAAACAGCAGTAAGCCCAGGGAAATATCTGCTTCTAAATCCAAAACGCAGCTATCTAACAGAACGGTTGTCAATGTGTGCACTCAACTTCCAGAGTTAAACCCGTGTGTGGATTCAGCAGTCTGGAAACACTTTCTCTGCAGAGTCCCAAAACAGGCGTTTTCAGCCCATTACCGGCATATGGAAGAAACAGCAGTAAGCACAGGGAAATATCTGCTTCTAAATCCAAAACGCAGCTATCTAACAGAACGGTTGTCAATGTGTGCACTCAACTTCCAGAGTTAAACCCGTGTGTGGATTCAGCAGTCTGCAAACACTTTCTCTGCAGAGTCCCAAAACAGGCGTTTTCAGCCCATTACCGGCATATGGAAGAAACAGCAGTAAGCACAGGGAAATATCTGCTTCTAAATCCAAAACGCAGCTATCTAACAGAACGGTTGTCAATGTGTGCACTCAACTTCCAGAGTGAAACCCGTGTGTGGATTCAGCAGTCTGCAAACACTTTCTCTGCAGATTCCCAAAACAGGCGTTTTCAGCCCATTACCGGCATATGGAAGAAACAGCAGTAAGCACAGGGAAATATCTGCTTCTAAATCCAAAACGCAGCTATCTAACAGAACGGTTGTCAATGTGTGCACTCAACTTCCAGAGTTAAACCCGTGTGTGGATTCAGCAGTCTGCAAACACTTTCTCTGCAGAGTCCCAAAACAGGCGTTTTCAGCCCATTACCGGCATATGGAAGAAACAGCAGTAAGCACAGGGAAATATCTGCTTCTAAATCCAAAACGCAGCTATCTAACAGAACGGTTGTCAATGTGTGCACTCAACTTCCAGAGTTAAACCCGTGTGTGGATTCAGCAGTCTGCAAACACTTTCTCTGCAGAGTCCCAAAACAGGCGTTTTCAGCCCATTACCGGCATATGGAAGAAACAGCAGTAAGCCCAGGGAAATATCTGCTTCTAAATCCAAAACGCAGCTATCTAACAGAACGGTTGTCAATGTGTGCACTCAACTTCCAGAGGTAAACCCGTGTGTGGATTCAGCAGTCTGCAAACACTTTCTCTGCAGAGTCCCAAAACAGGCGTTTTCAGCCCATTACCGGCATATGGAAGAAACAGCAGTAAGCACAGGGAAATATCTGCTTCTAAATCCAAAACGCAGCTATCTAACAGAACGGTTGTCAATGTGTGCACTCAACTTCCAGAGTTAAACCCGTGTGTGGATTCAGCAGTCTGCAAACACTTTCTCTGCAGAGTCCCAAAACAGGCGTTTTCAGCCCATTACCGGCATATGGAAGTAACAGCAGTAAGCACAGGGAAATATCTGCTTCTAAATCCAAAACGCAGCTATCTAACAGAACGGTTGTCAATGTGTGCACTCAACTTCCAGAGTTAAACCCGTGTGTGGATTCAGCAGTCTGCAAACACTTTCTCTGCAGAGTCCCAAAACAGGCGTTTTCAGCCCATTACCGGCATATGGAAGAAACAGCAGTAAGCCCAGGGAAATATCTGCTTCTAAATCCAAAACGCAGCTATCTAACAGAACGGTTGTCAATGTGTGCACTCAACTTCCAGAGTTAAACCCGTGTGTGGATTCAGCAGTCTGCAAACACTTTCTCTGCAGAGTCCCAAAACAGGCGTTTTCAGCCCATTACCGGCATATGGAAGTAACAGCAGTAAGCACAGGGAAATATCTGCTTCTAAATCCAAAACGCAGCTATCTAACAGAACGGTTGTCAATGTGTGCACTCAACTTCCAGAGTTAAACCCGTGTGTGGATTCAGCAGTCTGCAAACACTTTCTCTGCAGAGTCCCAAAACAGGCGTTTTCAGCCCATTACCGGCATATGGAAGAAACAGCAGTAAGCACAGGGAAATATCTGCTTCTAAATCCAAAACGCAGCTATCTAACAGAACGGTTGTCAATGTGTGCACTCAACTTCCAGAGTTAAACCCGTGTGTGGATTCAGCAGTCTGCAAACACTTTCTCTGCAGAGTCCCAAAACAGGCGTTTTCAGCCCATTACCGGCATATGGAAGAAACAGCAGTAAGCCCAGGGAAATATCTGCTTCTAAATCCAAAACGCAGCTATCTAACAGAACGGTTGTCAATGTGTGCACTCAACTTCCAGAGTTAAAACCGTGTGTGGATTCAGCAGTCTGCAAACACTTTCTCTGCAGAGTCCCAAAACAGGCGTTTTCAGCCCATTACCGGCATACGGAAGAAACAACAGTAAGCCCAGGGAAATATCTGCTTCTAAATCCAAAACGCAGCTATCTAACAGAGCGGTTGTCAATGTGTGCACTCAACTTCCAGAGTTAAACCCGTGTGTGGATTCAGCAGTCTGCAAACACTTTCTCTGCAGAGTCCCAAAACAGGCGTTTTCAGCCCATTACCGGCATATGGAAGAAACAGCAGTAAGCACAGGGAAATATCTGCTTCTAAATCCAAAACGCAGCTATCTAACAGAACGGTTGTCAATGTGTGCACTCAACTTCCAGAGTTAAACCCGTGTGTGGATTCAGCAGTCTGCAAACACTTTCTCTGCAGAGTCCCAAAACAGGCGTTTTCAGCCCATAACCGGCATATGGAAGTAACAGCAGTAAGCACAGGGAAATATCTGCTTCTAAATCCAAAACGCAGCTATCTAACAGAACGGTTGTCAATGTGTGCACTCAACTTCCAGAGTTAAACCCGTGTGTGGATTCAGCAGTCTGCAAACACTTTCTCTGCAGAGTCCCAAAACAGGCGTTTTCAGCCCATTACCGGCATATGGAAGAAACAGCAGTAAGCACAGGGAAATATCTGCTTCTAAATCCAAAACGCAGCTATCTAACAGAACGGTTGTCAATGTGTGCACTCAACTTCCAGAGTTAAACCCGTGTGTGGATTCAGCAGTCTGCAAACACTTTCTCTGCAGAGTCCCAAAACAGGCGTTTTCAGCCCATTACCGGCATATGGAAGTAACAGCAGTAAGCACAGGGAAATATCTGCTTCTAAATCCAAAACGCAGCTATCTAACAGAACGGTTGTCAATGTGTGCACTCAACTTCCAGAGTTAAACCCGTGTGTGGATTCAGCAGTCTGCAAACACTTTCTCTGCTGAGTCCCAAAACAGGCGTTTTCAGCCCATTACCGGCATATGGAAGAAACAGCAGTAAGCACAGGGAAATATCTGCTTCTAAATCCAAAACGCAGCTAACTAACAGAACGGTTGTCAATGTGTGCACTCAACTTCCAGAGTTAAAACCGTGTGTGGATTCAGCAGTCTGCAAACACTTTCTCTGCAGAGTCCCAAAACAGGCGTTTTCAGCCCATTACCGGCATATGGAAGAAACAGCAGTAAGCCCAGGGAAATATCTGCTTCTAAATCCAAAACGCAGCTATCTAACAGAGCGGTTGTCAATGTGTGCACTCAACTTCCAGAGTTAAACCCGTGTGTGGATTCAGCAGTCTGCAAACACTTTCTCTGCAGAGTCCCAAAACAGGCGTTTTCAGCCCATTACCGGCATATGGAAGAAACAGCAGTAAGCACAGGGAAATATCTGCTTCTAAATCCAAAACGCAGCTATCTAACAGAACGGTTGTCAATGTGTGCACTCAACTTCCAGAGTTAAACCCGTGTGTGGATTCAGCAGTCTGCAAACACTTTCTCTGCGGAGTCCCAAAACAGGCGTTTTCAGCCCATTACCGGCATATGGAAGAAACAGCAGTAAGCACAGGGAAATATCTGCTTCTAAATCCAAAACGCAGCTATCTAACAGAACGGTTGTCAATGTGTGCACTCAACTTCCAGAGTTAAACCCGTGTGTGGATTCAGCAGTCTGCAAACACTTTCTCTGCAGAGTCCCAAAACAGGCGTTTTCAGCCCATTACCGGCATAAGGAAGAAACAGCAGTAAGCCCAGGGAAATATCTGCTTCTAAATCCAAAACGCAGCTATCTAACAGAGCGGTTGTCAATGTGTGCACTCAACTTCCAGAGTTAAACCCGTGTGTGGATTCAGCAGTCTGCAAACACTTTCTCTGCAGAGTCCCAAAACAGGCGTTTTCAGCCCATTACCGGCATATGGAAGAAACAGCAGTAAGCCCAGGGAAATATCTGCTTCTAAATCCAAAACGCAGCTATCTAACAGAACGGTTGTCAATGTGTGCACTCAACTTCCAGAGTTAAACCCGTGTGTGGATTCAGCAGTCTGGAAACACTTTCTCTGCAGAGTCCCAAAACAGGCGTTTTCAGCCCATTACCGGCATATGGAAGAAACAGCAGTAAGCACAGGGAAATATCTGCTTCTAAATCCAAAACGCAGCTATCTAACAGAACGGTTGTCAATGTGTGCACTCAACTTCCAGAGTTAAACCCGTGTGTGGATTCAGCAGTCTGCAAACACTTTCTCTGCAGAGTCCCAAAACAGGCGTTTTCAGCCCATTACCGGCATATGGAAGAAACAGCAGTAAGCACAGGGAAATATCTGCTTCTAAATCCAAAACGCAGCTATCTAACAGAACGGTTGTCAATGTGTGCACTCAACTTCCAGAGTGAAACCCGTGTGTGGATTCAGCAGTCTGCAAACACTTTCTCTGCAGATTCCCAAAACAGGCGTTTTCAGCCCATTACCGGCATATGGAAGAAACAGCAGTAAGCACAGGGAAATATCTGCTTCTAAATCCAAAACGCAGCTATCTAACAGAACGGTTGTCAATGTGTGCACTCAACTTCCAGAGTTAAACCCGTGTGTGGATTCAGCAGTCTGCAAACACTTTCTCTGCAGAGTCCCAAAACAGGCGTTTTCAGCCCATTACCGGCATATGGAAGAAACAGCAGTAAGCACAGGGAAATATCTGCTTCTAAATCCAAAACGCAGCTATCTAACAGAACGGTTGTCAATGTGTGCACTCAACTTCCAGAGTTAAACCCGTGTGTGGATTCAGCAGTCTGCAAACACTTTCTCTGCAGAGTCCCAAAACAGGCGTTTTCAGCCCATTACCGGCATATGGAAGAAACAGCAGTAAGCCCAGGGAAATATCTGCTTCTAAATCCAAAACGCAGCTATCTAACAGAACGGTTGTCAATGTGTGCACTCAACTTCCAGAGGTAAACCCGTGTGTGGATTCAGCAGTCTGCAAACACTTTCTCTGCAGAGTCCCAAAACAGGCGTTTTCAGCCCATTACCGGCATATGGAAGAAACAGCAGTAAGCACAGGGAAATATCTGCTTCTAAATCCAAAACGCAGCTATCTAACAGAACGGTTGTCAATGTGTGCACTCAACTTCCAGAGTTAAACCCGTGTGTGGATTCAGCAGTCTGCAAACACTTTCTCTGCAGAGTCCCAAAACAGGCGTTTTCAGCCCATTACCGGCATATGGAAGTAACAGCAGTAAGCACAGGGAAATATCTGCTTCTAAATCCAAAACGCAGCTATCTAACAGAACGGTTGTCAATGTGTGCACTCAACTTCCAGAGTTAAACCCGTGTGTGGATTCAGCAGTCTGCAAACACTTTCTCTGCAGAGTCCCAAAACAGGCGTTTTCAGCCCATTACCGGCATATGGAAGAAACAGCAGTAAGCCCAGGGAAATATCTGCTTCTAAATCCAAAACGCAGCTATCTAACAGAACGGTTGTCAATGTGTGCACTCAACTTCCAGAGTTAAACCCGTGTGTGGATTCAGCAGTCTGCAAACACTTTCTCTGCAGAGTCCCAAAACAGGCGTTTTCAGCCCATTACCGGCATATGGAAGTAACAGCAGTAAGCACAGGGAAATATCTGCTTCTAAATCCAAAACGCAGCTATCTAACAGAACGGTTGTCAATGTGTGCACTCAACTTCCAGAGTTAAACCCGTGTGTGGATTCAGCAGTCTGCAAACACTTTCTCTGCAGAGTCCCAAAACAGGCGTTTTCAGCCCATTACCGGCATATGGAAGAAACAGCAGTAAGCACAGGGAAATATCTGCTTCTAAATCCAAAACGCAGCTATCTAACAGAACGGTTGTCAATGTGTGCACTCAACTTCCAGAGTTAAACCCGTGTGTGGATTCAGCAGTCTGCAAACACTTTCTCTGCAGAGTCCCAAAACAGGCGTTTTCAGCCCATTACCGGCATATGGAAGAAACAGCAGTAAGCCCAGGGAAATATCTGCTTCTAAATCCAAAACGCAGCTATCTAACAGAACGGTTGTCAATGTGTGCACTCAACTTCCAGAGTTAAAACCGTGTGTGGATTCAGCAGTCTGCAAACACTTTCTCTGCAGAGTCCCAAAACAGGCGTTTTCAGCCCATTACCGGCATATGGAAGAAACAACAGTAAGCCCAGGGAAATATCTGCTTCTAAATCCAAAACGCAGCTATCTAACAGAGCGGTTGTCAATGTGTGCACTCAACTTCCAGAGTTAAACCCGTGTGTGGATTCAGCAGTCTGCAAACACTTTCTCTGCAGAGTCCCAAAACAGGCGTTTTCAGCCCATTACCGGCATATGGAAGAAACAGCAGTAAGCACAGGGAAATATCTGCTTCTAAATCCAAAACGCAGCTATCTAACAGAACGGTTGTCAATGTGTGCACTCAACTTCCAGAGTTAAACCCGTGTGTGGATTCAGCAGTCTGCAAACACTTTCTCTGCTGAGTCCCAAAACAGGCGTTTTCAGCCCATTACCGGCATATGGAAGAAACAGCAGTAAGCACAGGGAAATATCTGCTTCTAAATCCAAAACGCAGCTAACTAACAGAACGGTTGTCAATGTGTGCACTCAACTTCCAGAGTTAAAACCGTGTGTGGATTCAGCAGTCTGCAAACACTTTCTCTGCAGAGTCCCAAAACAGGCGTTTTCAGCCCATTACCGGCATATGGAAGAAACAGCAGTAAGCCCAGGGAAATATCTGCTTCTAAATCCAAAACGCAGCTATCTAACAGAGCGGTTGTCAATGTGTGCACTCAACTTCCAGAGTTAAACCCGTGTGTGGATTCAGCAGTCTGCAAACACTTTCTCTGCAGAGTCCCAAAACAGGCGTTTTCAGCCCATTACCGGCATATGGAAGAAACAGCAGTAAGCACAGGGAAATATCTGCTTCTAAATCCAAAACGCAGCTATCTAACAGAACGGTTGTCAATGTGTGCACTCAACTTCCAGAGTTAAACCCGTGTGTGGATTCAGCAGTCTGCAAACACTTTCTCTGCGGAGTCCCAAAACAGGCGTTTTCAGCCCATTACCGGCATATGGAAGAAACAGCAGTAAGCACAGGGAAATATCTGCTTCTAAATCCAAAACGCAGCTATCTAACAGAACGGTTGTCAATGTGTGCACTCAACTTCCAGAGTTAAACCCGTGTGTGGATTCAGCAGTCTGCAAACACTTTCTCTGCAGAGTCCCAAAACAGGCGTTTTCAGCCCATTACCGGCATAAGGAAGAAACAGCAGTAAGCCCAGGGAAATATCTGCTTCTAAATCCAAAACGCAGCTATCTAACAGAGCGGTTGTCAATGTGTGCACTCAACTTCCAGAGTTAAACCCGTGTGTGGATTCAGCAGTCTGCAAACACTTTCTCTGCAGAGTCCCAAAACAGGCGTTTTCAGCCCATTACCGGCATATGGAAGAAACAGCAGTAAGCCCAGGGAAATATCTGCTTCTAAATCCAAAACGCAGCTATCTAACAGAACGGTTGTCAATGTGTGCACTCAACTTCCAGAGTTAAACCCGTGTGTGGATTCAGCAGTCTGGAAACACTTTCTCTGCAGAGTCCCAAAACAGGCGTTTTCAGCCCATTACCGGCATATGGAAGAAACAGCAGTAAGCACAGGGAAATATCTGCTTCTAAATCCAAAACGCAGCTATCTAACAGAACGGTTGTCAATGTGTGCACTCAACTTCCAGAGTTAAACCCGTGTGTGGATTCAGCAGTCTGCAAACACTTTCTCTGCAGAGTCCCAAAACAGGCGTTTTCAGCCCATTACCGGCATATGGAAGAAACAGCAGTAAGCACAGGGAAATATCTGCTTCTAAATCCAAAACGCAGCTATCTAACAGAACGGTTGTCAATGTGTGCACTCAACTTCCAGAGTGAAACCCGTGTGTGGATTCAGCAGTCTGCAAACACTTTCTCTGCAGATTCCCAAAACAGGCGTTTTCAGCCCATTACCGGCATATGGAAGAAACAGCAGTAAGCACAGGGAAATATCTGCTTCTAAATCCAAAACGCAGCTATCTAACAGAACGGTTGTCAATGTGTGCACTCAACTTCCAGAGTTAAACCCGTGTGTGGATTCAGCAGTCTGCAAACACTTTCTCTGCAGAGTCCCAAAACAGGCGTTTTCAGCCCATTACCGGCATATGGAAGAAACAGCAGTAAGCACAGGGAAATATCTGCTTCTAAATCCAAAACGCAGCTATCTAACAGAACGGTTGTCAATGTGTGCACTCAACTTCCAGAGTTAAACCCGTGTGTGGATTCAGCAGTCTGCAAACACTTTCTCTGCAGAGTCCCAAAACAGGCGTTTTCAGCCCATTACCGGCATATGGAAGAAACAGCAGTAAGCCCAGGGAAATATCTGCTTCTAAATCCAAAACGCAGCTATCTAACAGAACGGTTGTCAATGTGTGCACTCAACTTCCAGAGGTAAACCCGTGTGTGGATTCAGCAGTCTGCAAACACTTTCTCTGCAGAGTCCCAAAACAGGCGTTTTCAGCCCATTACCGGCATATGGAAGAAACAGCAGTAAGCACAGGGAAATATCTGCTTCTAAATCCAAAACGCAGCTATCTAACAGAACGGTTGTCAATGTGTGCACTCAACTTCCAGAGTTAAACCCGTGTGTGGATTCAGCAGTCTGCAAACACTTTCTCTGCAGAGTCCCAAAACAGGCGTTTTCAGCCCATTACCGGCATATGGAAGTAACAGCAGTAAGCACAGGGAAATATCTGCTTCTAAATCCAAAACGCAGCTATCTAACAGAACGGTTGTCAATGTGTGCACTCAACTTCCAGAGTTAAACCCGTGTGTGGATTCAGCAGTCTGCAAACACTTTCTCTGCAGAGTCCCAAAACAGGCGTTTTCAGCCCATTACCGGCATATGGAAGAAACAGCAGTAAGCCCAGGGAAATATCTGCTTCTAAATCCAAAACGCAGCTATCTAACAGAACGGTTGTCAATGTGTGCACTCAACTTCCAGAGTTAAACCCGTGTGTGGATTCAGCAGTCTGCAAACACTTTCTCTGCAGAGTCCCAAAACAGGCGTTTTCAGCCCATTACCGGCATATGGAAGTAACAGCAGTAAGCACAGGGAAATATCTGCTTCTAAATCCAAAACGCAGCTATCTAACAGAACGGTTGTCAATGTGTGCACTCAACTTCCAGAGTTAAACCCGTGTGTGGATTCAGCAGTCTGCAAACACTTTCTCTGCAGAGTCCCAAAACAGGCGTTTTCAGCCCATTACCGGCATATGGAAGAAACAGCAGTAAGCACAGGGAAATATCTGCTTCTAAATCCAAAACGCAGCTATCTAACAGAACGGTTGTCAATGTGTGCACTCAACTTCCAGAGTTAAACCCGTGTGTGGATTCAGCAGTCTGCAAACACTTTCTCTGCAGAGTCCCAAAACAGGCGTTTTCAGCCCATTACCGGCATATGGAAGAAACAGCAGTAAGCCCAGGGAAATATCTGCTTCTAAATCCAAAACGCAGCTATCTAACAGAACGGTTGTCAATGTGTGCACTCAACTTCCAGAGTTAAAACCGTGTGTGGATTCAGCAGTCTGCAAACACTTTCTCTGCAGAGTCCCAAAACAGGCGTTTTCAGCCCATTACCGGCATATGGAAGAAACAACAGTAAGCCCAGGGAAATATCTGCTTCTAAATCCAAAACGCAGCTATCTAACAGAGCGGTTGTCAATGTGTGCACTCAACTTCCAGAGTTAAACCCGTGTGTGGATTCAGCAGTCTGCAAACACTTTCTCTGCAGAGTCCCAAAACAGGCGTTTTCAGCCCATTACCGGCATATGGAAGAAACAGCAGTAAGCACAGGGAAATATCTGCTTCTAAATCCAAAACGCAGCTATCTAACAGAACGGTTGTCAATGTGTGCACTCAACTTCCAGAGTTAAACCCGTGTGTGGATTCAGCAGTCTGCAAACACTTTCTCTGCAGAGTCCCAAAACAGGCGTTTTCAGCCCATTACCGGCATATGGAAGAAACAGCAGTAAGCACAGGGAATTATCTGCTTCTAAATCCAAAACGCAGCTATCTAACAGAACGGTTGTCAATGTGTGCACTCAAATTCCAGAGTTAAACCCGTGTGTGGATTCAGCAGTCTGCAAACACTTTCTCTGCAGAGTCCCAAAACAGGCGTTTTCAGCCCATTACCGGCATATGGAAGAAACAGCAGTAAGCCCAGGGAAATATCTGCTTCTAAATCCAAAACGCAGCTATCTAACAGAGCGGTTGTCAATGTGTGCACTCAACTTCCAGAGTTAAACCCGTGTGTGGATTCAGCAGTCTGCAAACACTTTCTCTGCAGAGTCCCAAAACAGGCGTTTTCAGCCCATTACCGGCATATGGAAGAAACAGCAGTAAGCCCAGGGAAATATCTGCTTCTAAATCCAAAACGCAGCTATCTAACAGAACGGTTGTCAATGTGTGCACTCAACTTCCAGAGTTAAACCCGTGTGTGGATTCAGCAGTCTGGAAACACTTTCTCTGCAGAGTCCCAAAACAGGCGTTTTCAGCCCATTACCGGCATATGGAAGAAACAGCAGTAAGCACAGGGAAATATCTGCTTCTAAATCCAAAACGCAGCTATCTAACAGAACGGTTGTCAATGTGTGCACTCAACTTCCAGAGTTAAACCCGTGTGTGGATTCAGCAGTCTGCAAACACTTTCTCTGCAGAGTCCCAAAACAGGCGTTTTCAGCCCATTACCGGCATATGGAAGAAACAGCAGTAAGCACAGGGAAATATCTGCTTCTAAATCCAAAACGCAGCTATCTAACAGAACGGTTGTCAATGTGTGCACTCAACTTCCAGAGTGAAACCCGTGTGTGGATTCAGCAGTCTGCAAACACTTTCTCTGCAGATTCCCAAAACAGGCGTTTTCAGCCCATTACCGGCATATGGAAGAAACAGCAGTAAGCACAGGGAAATATCTGCTTCTAAATCCAAAACGCAGCTATCTAACAGAACAGTTGTCAATGTGTGCACTCAACTTCCAGAGTTAAACCCGTGTGTGGATTCAGCAGTCTGCAAACACTTTCTCTGCAGAGTCCCAAAACAGGCGTTTTCAGCCCATTACCGGCATATGGAAGAAACAGCAGTAAGCACAGGGAAATATCTGCTTCTAAATCCAAAACGCAGCTATCTAACAGAACGGTTGTCAATGTGTGCACTCAACTTCCAGAGTTAAACCCGTGTGTGGATTCAGCAGTCTGCAAACACTTTCTCTGCAGAGTCCCAAAACAGGCGTTTTCAGCCCATTACCGGCATATGGAAGAAACAGCAGTAAGCCCAGGGAAATATCTGCTTCTAAATCCAAAACGCAGCTATCTAACAGAACGGTTGTCAATGTGTGCACTCAACTTCCAGAGGTAAACCCGTGTGTGGATTCAGCAGTCTGCAAACACTTTCTCTGCAGAGTCCCAAAACAGGCGTTTTCAGCCCATTACCGGCATATGGAAGAAACAGCAGTAAGCACAGGGAAATATCTGCTTCTAAATCCAAAACGCAGCTATCTAACAGAACGGTTGTCAATGTGTGCACTCAACTTCCAGAGTTAAACCCGGGTGTGGATTCAGCAGTCTGCAAACACTTTCTCTGCAGAGTCCCAAAACAGGCGTTTTCAGCCCATTACCGGCATATGGAAGTAACAGCAGTAAGCACAGGGAAATATCTGCTTCTAAATCCAAAACGCAGCTATCTAACAGAACGGTTGTCAATGTGTGCACTCAACTTCCAGAGTTAAACCCGTGTGTGGATTCAGCAGTCTGCAAACACTTTCTCTGCAGAGTCCCAAAACAGGCGTTTTCAGCCCATTACCGGCATATGGAAGAAACAGCAGTAAGCACAGGGAAATATCTGCTTCTAAATCCAAAACGCAGCTATCTAACAGAACGGTTGTCAATGTGTGCACTCAACTTCCAGAGTTAAACCCGTGTGTGGATTCAGCAGTCTGCAAACACTTTCTCTGCAGAGTCCCAAAACAGGCGTTTTCAGCCCATTACCGGCATATGGAAGTAACAGCAGTAAGCACAGGGAAATATCTGCTTCTAAATCCAAAACGCAGCTATCTAACAGAACGGTTGTCAATGTGTGCACTCAACTTCCAGAGTTAAACCCGTGTGTGGATTCAGCAGTCTGCAAACACTTTCTCTGCTGAGTCCCAAAACAGGCGTTTTCAGCCCATTACCGGCATATGGAAGAAACAGCAGTAAGCACAGGGAAATATCTGCTTCTAAATCCAAAACGCAGCTAACTAACAGAACGGTTGTCAATGTGTGCACTCAACTTCCAGAGTTAAACCCGTGTGTGGATTCAGCAGTCTGCAAACACTTTCTCTGCAGAGTCCCAAAACAGGCGTTTTCAGCCCATTACCGGCATATGGAAGAAACAGCAGTAAGCCCAGGGAAATATCTGCTTCTAAATCCAAAACGCAGCTATCTAACACTGCGGTTGTCAATGTGTGCACTCAACTTCCAGAGTTAAACCCGTGTGTGGATTCAGCAGTCTGCAAACACTTTCTCTGCAGAGTCCCAAAACAGGCGTTTTCAGCCCATTACCGGCATATGGAAGAAACAGCAGTAAGCACAGGGAAATATCTGCTTCTAAATCCAAAACGCAGCTATCTAACAGAACGGTTGTCAATGTGTGCACTCAACTTCCAGAGTTAAACCCGTGTGTGGATTCAGCAGTCTGCAAACACTTTCTCTGCAGAGTCCCAAAACAGGCGTTTTCAGCCCATTACCGGCATATGGAAGAAACAGCAGTAAGCACAGGGAAATATCTGCTTCTAAATCCAAAACGCAGCTATCTAACAGAACGGTTGTCAATGTGTGCACTCAACTTCCAGAGTTAAACCCGTGTGTGGATTCAGCAGTCTGCAAACACTTTCTCTGCAGAGTCCCAAAACAGGCGTTTTCAGCCCATTACCGGCATATGGAAGAAACAGCAGTAAGCCCAGGGAAATATCTGCTTCTAAATCCAAAACGCAGCTATCTAACAGAGCGGTTGTCAATGTGTGCACTCAACTTCCAGAGTTAAACCCGTGTGTGGATTCAGCAGTCTGCAAACACTTTCTCTGCAGAGTCCCAAAACAGGCGTTTTCAGCCCATTACCGGCATATGGAAGAAACAGCAGTAAGCCCAGGGAAATATCTGATTCTAAATCCAAAACGCAGCTATCTAACAGAACGGTTGTCAATGTGTGCACTCAACTTCCAGAGTTAAACCCGTGTGTGGATTCAGCAGTCTGCAAACACTTTCTCTGCAGAGTCCCAAAACAGGCGTTTTCAGCCCATTACCGGCATATGGAAGAAACAGCAGTAAGCACAGGGAAATATCTGCTTCTAAATCCAAAACGCAGCTATCTAACAGAACGGTTGTCAATGTGTGCACTCAACTTCCAGAGTTAAACCCGTGTGTGGATTCAGCAGTCTGCAAACACTTTCTCTGCAGAGTCCCAAAACAGGCGTTTTCAGCCCATTACCGGCATATGGAAGAAACAGCAGTAAGCACAGGGAAATATCTGCTTCTAAATCCAAAACGCAGCTATCTAACAGAACGGTTGTCAATGTGTGCACTCAACTTCCAGAGTGAAACCCGTGTGTGGATTCAGCAGTCTGCAAACACTTTCTCTGCAGAGTCCCAAAACAGGCGTTTTCAGCCCATTACCGGCATATGGAAGAAACAGCAGTAAGCACAGGGAAATATCTGCTTCTAAATCCAAAACGCAGCTATCTAACAGAACGGTTGTCAATGTGTGCACTCAACTTCCAGAGTTAAACCCGTGTGTGGATTCAGCAGTCTGCAAACACTTTCTCTGCAGAGTCCCAAAACAGGCGTTTTCAGCCCATTACCGGCATATGGAAGAAACAGCAGTAAGCACAGGGAAATATCTGCTTCTAAATCCAAAACGCAGCTATCTAACAGAACGGTTGTCAATGTGTGCACTCAACTTCCAGAGTTAAACCCGTGTGTGGATTCAGCAGTCTGCAAACACTTTCTCTGCAGAGTCCCAAAACAGGCGTTTTCAGCCCATTACCGGCATATGGAAGAAACAGCAGTAAGCACAGGGAAATATCTGCTTCTAAATCCAAAACGCAGCTATCTAACAGAACGGTTGTCAATGTGTGCACTCAACTTCCAGAGTTAAACCCGTGTGTGGATTCAGCAGTCTGCAAACACTTTCTCTGCAGAGTCCCAAAACAGGCGTTTTCAGCCCATTACCGGCATATGGAAGTAACAGCAGTAAGCACAGGGAAATATCTGCTTCTAAATCCAAAACGCAGCTATCTAACAGAACGGTTGTCAATGTGTGCACTCAACTTCCAGAGTTAAACCCGTGTGTGGATTCAGCAGTCTGCAAACACTTTCTCTGCTGAGTCCCAAAACAGGCGTTTTCAGCCCATTACCGGCATATGGAAGAAACAGCAGTAAGCACAGGGAAATATCTGCTTCTAAATCCAAAACGCAGCTAACTAACAGAACGGTTGTCAATGTGTGCACTCAACTTCCAGAGTTAAAACCGTGTGTGGATTCAGCAGTCTGCAAACACTTTCTCTGCAGAGTCCCAAAACAGGCGTTTTCAGCCCATTACCGGCATATGGAAGAAACAGCAGTAAGCCCAGGGAAATATCTGCTTCTAAATCCAAAACGCAGCTATCTAACAGAGCGGTTGTCAATGTGTGCACTCAACTTCCAGAGTTAAACCCGTGTGTGGATTCAGCAGTCTGCAAACACTTTCTCTGCAGAGTCCCAAAACAGGCGTTTTCAGCCCATTACCGGCATATGGAAGAAACAGCAGTAAGCACAGGGAAATATCTGCTTCTAAATCCAAAACGCAGCTATCTAACAGAACGGTTGTCAATGTGTGCACTCAACTTCCAGAGTTAAACTCGTGTGTGGATTCAGCAGTCTGCAAACACTTTCTCTGCAGAGTCCCAAAACAGGCGTTTTCAGCCCATTACCGGCATATGGAAGAAACAGCAGTAAGCACAGGGAAATATCTGCTTCTAAATCCAAAACGCAGCTATCTAACAGAACGGTTGTCAATGTGTGCACTCAACTTCCAGAGTTAAACCCGTGTGTGGATTCAGCAGTCTGCAAACACTTTCTCTGCAGAGTCCCAAAACAGGCGTTTTCAGCCCATTACCGGCATATGGAAGAAACAGCAGTAAGCCCAGGGAAATACCTGCTTCTAAATCCAAAACGCAGCTATCTAACAGAGCGGTTGTCAATGTGTGCACTCAACTTCCAGAGTTAAACCCGTGTGTGGATTCAGCAGTCTGCAAACACTTTCTCTGCAGAGTCCCAAAACAGGCGTTTTCAGCCCATTACCGGCATATGGAAGAAACAGCAGTAAGCCCAGGGAAATATCTGCTTCTAAATCCAAAACGCAGCTATCTAACAGAACGGTTGTCAATGTGTGCACTCAACTTCCAGAGTTAAACCCGTGTGTGGATTCAGCAGTCTGGAAACACTTTCTCTGCAGAGTCCCAAAACAGGCGTTTTCAGCCCATTACCGGCATATGGAAGAAACAGCAGTAAGCACAGGGAAATATCTGCTTCTAAATCCAAAACGCAGCTATCTAACAGAACGGTTGTCAATGTGTGCACTCAACTTCCAGAGTTAAACCCGTGTGTGGATTCAGCAGTCTGCAAACACTTTCTCTGCAGAGTCCCAAAACAGGCGTTTTCAGCCCATTACCGGCATATGGAAGAAACAGCAGTAAGCACAGGGAAATATCTGCTTCTAAATCCAAAACGCAGCTATCTAACAGAACGGTTGTCAATGTGTGCACTCAACTTCCAGAGTGAAACCCGTGTGTGGATTCAGCAGTCTGCAAACACTTTCTCTGCAGATTCCCAAAACAGGCGTTTTCAGCCCATTACCGGCATATGGAAGAAACAGCAGTAAGCACAGGGAAATATCTGCTTCTAAATCCAAAACGCAGCTATCTAACAGAACGGTTGTCAATGTGTGCACTCAACTTCCAGAGTTAAACCCGTGTGTGGATTCAGCAGTCTGCAAACACTTTCTCTGCAGAGTCCCAAAACAGGCGTTTTCAGCCCATTACCGGCATATGGAAGAAACAGCAGTAAGCACAGGGAAATATCTGCTTCTAAATCCAAAACGCAGCTATCTAACAGAACGGTTGTCAATGTGTGCACTCAACTTCCAGAGTTAAACCCGTGTGTGGATTCAGCAGTCTGCAAACACTTTCTCTGCAGAGTCCCAAAACAGGCGTTTTCAGCCCATTACCGGCATATGGAAGAAACAGCAGTAAGCCCAGGGAAATATCTGCTTCTAAATCCAAAACGCAGCTATCTAACAGAACGGTTGTCAATGTGTGCACTCAACTTCCAGAGGTAAACCCGTGTGTGGATTCAGCAGTCTGCAAACACTTTCTCTGCAGAGTCCCAAAACAGGCGTTTTCAGCCCATTACCGGCATATGGAAGAAACAGCAGTAAGCACAGGGAAATATCTGCTTCTAAATCCAAAACGCAGCTATCTAACAGAACGGTTGTCAATGTGTGCACTCAACTTCCAGAGTTAAACCCGTGTGTGGATTCAGCAGTCTGCAAACACTTTCTCTGCAGAGTCCCAAAACAGGCGTTTTCAGCCCATTACCGGCATATGGAAGAAACAGCAGTAAGCCCAGGGAAATATCTGCTTCTAAATCCAAAACGCAGCTATCTAACAGAACGGTTGTCAATGTGTGCACTCAACTTCCAGAGTTAAACCCGTGTGTGGATTCAGCAGTCTGCAAACACTTTCTCTGCAGAGTCCCAAAACAGGCGTTTTCAGCCCATTACCGGCATATGGAAGAAACAGCAGTAAGCACAGGGAAATATCTGCTTCTAAATCCAAAACGCAGCTATCTAACAGAACGGTTGTCAATGTGTGCACTCAACTTCCAGAGTTAAACCCGTGTGTGGATTCAGCAGTCTGCAAACACTTTCTCTGCAGAGTCCCAAAACAGGCGTTTTCAGCCCATTACCGGCATATGGAAGAAACAGCAGTAAGCACAGGGAAATATCTGCTTCTAAATCCAAAACGCAGCTATCTAACAGAACGGTTGTCAATGTGTGCACTCAACTTCCAGAGTTAAACCCGTCTGTGGATTCAGCAGTCTGGAAACACTTTCTCTGCAGAGTCCCAAAACAGGCGTTTTCAGCCCATTACCGGCATATGGAAGAAACAGCAGTAAGCACAGGGAAATATCTGCTTCTAAATCCAAAACGCAGCTATCTAACAGAACGGTTGTCAATGTGTGCACTCAACTTCCAGAGTTAAACCCGTGTGTGGATTCAGCAGTCTGCAAACACTTTCTCTGCAGAGTCCCAAAACAGGCGTTTTCAGCCCATTACCGGCATATGGAAGAAACAGCAGTAAGCCCAGGGAAATATCTGCTTCTAAATCCAAAACGCAGCTATCTAACAGAACGGTTGTCAATGTGTGCACTCAACTTCCAGAGTTAAACCCGTGTGTGGATTCAGCAGTCTGCAAACACTTTCTCTGCAGAGTCCCAAAACAGGCGTTTTCAGCCCATTACCGGCATACGGAAGAAACAGCAGTAAGCACAGGGAAATATCTGCTTCTAAATCCAAAACGCAGCTATCTAACAGAACGGTTGTCAATGTGTGCACTCAACTTCCAGAGTTAAACCCGTGTGTGGATTCAGCAGTCTGCAAACACTTTCTCTGCAGAGTCCCAAAACAGGCGTTTTCAGCCCATTACCGGCATATGGAAGAAACAGCAGTAAGCACAGGGAAATATCTGCTTCTAAATCCAAAACGCAGCTATCTAACAGAACGGTTGTCAATGTGTGCACTCAACTTCCAGAGTTAAACCCGTGTGTGGATTCAGCAGTCTGCAAACACTTTCTCTGCAGAGTCCCAAAACAGGCGTTTTCAGCCCATTACCGGCATATGGAAGAAACAGCAGTAAGCACAGGGAAATATCTGCTTCTAAATCCAAAACGCAGCTATCTAACAGAACGGTTGTCAATGTGTGCACTCAACTTCCAGAGTTAAACCCGTGTGTGGATTCAGCAGTCTGCAAACACTTTCTCTGCAGAGTCCCAAAACAGGCGTTTTCAGCACATAACCGGCATATGGAAGTAACAGCAGTAAGCACAGGGAAATATCTGCTTCTAAATCCAAAACGCAGCTATCTAACAGAACGGTTGTCAATGTGTGCACTCAACTTCCAGAGTTAAACCCGTGTGTGGATTCAGCAGTCTGCAAACACTTTCTCTGCAGAGTCCCAAAACAGGCGTTTTCAGCCCATTACCGGCATATGGAAGAAACAGCAGTAAGCACAGGGAAATATCTGCTTCTAAATCCAAAACGCAGCTATCTAACAGAACGGTTGTCAATGTGTGCACTCAACTTCCAGAGTTAAACCCGTGTGTGGATTCAGCAGTCTGCAAACACTTTCTCTGCAGAGTCCCAAAACAGGCGTTTTCAGCCCATTACCGGCATAAGGAAGAAACAGCAGTAAGCACAGGGAAATATCTGCTTCTAAATCCAAAACGCAGCTATCTAACAGAACGGTTGTCAATGTGTGCACTCAACTTCCAGAGTTAAACCCGTGTGTGGATTCAGCAGTCTGGAAACACTTTCTCTGCAGAGTCCCAAAACAGGCGTTTTCAGCCCATTACCGGCATATGGAAGAAACAGCAGTAAGCACAGGGAAATATCTGCCTCTAAATCCAAAACGCAGCTATCTAACAGAACGGTTGTCAATGTGTGCACTCAACTTCCAGGGTTAAACCCGTGTGTGGATTCAACAGTCTTCAAACACTTTCTCTGCAGAGTCCCAAAACAGTCGTTTTCAGCCCATTACCGGCATATGGAAGAAACAGCAGTAAGCACAGGGAAATATCTGCTTCTAAATCCAAAACGCAGCTATCTAACAGAACGGTTGTCAATGTGTGCACTCAACTTCCGGAGTTAAACCCGTGTGTGGATTCAGCAGTCTGCAAACACTTTCTCTGCAGAGTCCCAAAACAGGCGTTTTCAGCCCATTACCGGCATATGGAAGAAACAGCAGTAAGCACAGGGAAATATCTGCTTCTAAATCCAAAACGCAGCTATCTAACAGAACCGTTGTCAACGTGTGCACTCAACTTCCAGAGTTAAACCCGTGTGTGGATTCAGCAGTCTGCAAACACTTTCTCTGCTGAGTCCCAAAACAGGCGTTTTCAGCCCATTACCGGCATATGGAAGAAACAGCAGTAAGCACAGGGAAATATCTCCTTCTAAATCCAAAACGCAGCTATCTAACAGAACGGTTGTCAATGTGTGCACTCAACTTCCAGAGTTAAACCCGTGTGTGGATTCAGCAGTCTGCAAACACTTTCTCTGCAGAGTCCCAAAACAGGCGTTTTCAGCCCATTACCGGCATATGGAAGAAACAGCAGTAAGCACAGGGAAATATCTGCTTCTAAATCCAAAACGCAGCTATCTAACAGAACGGTTGTCAATGTGTGCACTCAACTTCCAGAGTTAAACCCGTGTGTGGATTCAGCAGTCTGCAAACACTTTCTCTGCAGAGTCCCAAAACAGGCGTTTTCAGCCCATTACCGGCATATGGAAGAAACAGCAGTAAGCACAGGGAAATATCTGCTTCTAAATCCAAAACGCAGCTATCTAACAGAACGGTTGTCAATGTGTGCACTCAACTTCCAGAGTTAAACCCGTGTGTGGATTCAGCAGTCTGCAAACATCTTCTCTGCAGAGTCCCAAAACAGGCGTTTTCAGCCCATTACCGGCATATGGAAGAAACAGCAGTAAGCACAGGGAAATATCTGCTTCTAAATCCAAAACGCAGCTATCTAACAGAACGGTTGTCAATGTGTGCACTCAACTTCCAGAGTTAAACCCGTGTGTGGATTCAGCAGTCTGCAAACACTTTCTCTGCAGAGTCCCAAAATAGGCGTTTTCAGCCCATTACCGGCATATGGAAGAAACAACAGTAAGCACAGGGAAATATCTGCTTCTAAATCCAAAACGCAGCTATCTAACAGAACGGTTGTCAATGTGTGCACTCAACTTCCAGAGTTAAACCCGTGTGTGGATTCAGCAGTCTGCAAACACTTTCTCTGCAGAGTCCCAAAACAGGCGTTTTCAGCCCATTACCGGCATATGGAAGAAACAGCAGTAAGCCCAGGGAAATATCTGCTTCTAAATCCAAAACGCAGCTATCTAACAGAACGGTTGTCAATGTGTGCACTCAACTTCCAGAGTTAAACCCGTGTGTGGATTCAGCAGTCTGCAAACACTTTCTCTGCAGAGTCCCAAAACAGCCGTTTTCAGCCCATTACCGGCATATGGAAGAAACAGCAGTAAGCACAGGGAAATATCTGCTTCTAAATCCAAAACGCAGCTATCTAACAGAGCGGTTGTCAATGTGTGCACTCAACTTCCAGAGGTAAACCCGTGTGTGGATTCAGCAGTCTGCAAACACTTTCTCTGCAGAGTCCCAAAACAGGCGTTTTCAGTCCATTACCGGCATATGGAAGAAACAGCAGTAAGCACAGGGAAATATCTGCTTCTAAATCCAAAACGCAGCTATCTAACAGAACGGTTGTCAATGTGTGCACTCAACTTCCAGAGTTAAACCCGTGTGTGGATTCAGCAGTCTGCAAACACTTTCTCTGCAGAGTCCCAAAACAGGCGTTTTCAGCCCATTACCGGCATATGGAAGAAACAGCAGTAAGCCCAGGGAAATATCTGCTTCTAAATCCAAAACGCAGCTATCTAACAGAACGGTTGTCAATGTGTGCACTCAACTTCCAGAGTTAAACCCGTGTGTGGATTCAGCAGTCTTCAAACACTTTCTCTGCAGAGTCCCAAAACAGGCGTTTTCAGCCCATTACCGGCATATGGAAGTAACAGCAGTAAGCACAGGGAAATATCTGCTTCTAAATCCAAAACGCAGCTATCTAACAGAACGGTTGTCAATGTGTGCACTCAACTTTTAGAGTTAAACCCGTGTGTGGATTCAGCAGTCTGCAAACACTTTCTCTGCAGAGTCCCAAAACAGGCGTTTTCAGCCCATTACCGGCATATGGAAGAAACAGCAGTAAGCAAAGGGAAATATCTGCTTCTAAATCCAAAACGCAGCTATCTAACAGAACGGTTGTCAATGTGTGCACTCAACTTCCAGAGTTAAACCCGTGTGTGGATTCAGCAGTCTGCAAACATCTTCTCTGCAGAGTCCCAAAACAGGCGTTTTCAGCCCATTACCGGCATAAGGAAGAAACAGCAGTAAGCACAGGGAAATATCTGCTTCTAAATCCAAAACGCAGCTATCTAACAGAACGGTTGTCAATGTGTGCACTCAACTTCCAGAGTTAAACCCGTGTGTGGATTCAGCAGTCTGCAAACACTTTCTCTGCAGAGTACCAAAACAGGCGTTTTCAGCCCATTACCGGCATATGGAAGAAACAGCAGTAAGCACAGGGAAATATCTGCTTCTAAATCCAAAACGCAGCTATCTAACAGAACGGTTGTCAATGTGTGCACTCAACTTCCAGAGTTAAACCCGTGTGTGGATTCAGCAGTCTGCAAACACTTTCTCTGCAGAGTCCCAAAACAGGCGTTTTCAGCCCTTTACCGGCATATGGAAGAAACAGCAGTAAGCACAGGGAAATATCTGCCTCTAAATCCAAAACGCAGCTATCTAACAGAACGGTTGTCAATGTGTGCACTCAACTTCCAGGGTTAAACCCGTGTGTGGATTCAGCAGTCTGCAAACACTTTCTCTGCAGAGTCCCAAAACAGGCGTTTTCAGCCCATTACCGGCATATGGAAGAAACAGCAGTAAGCACAGGGAAATATCTGCTTCTAAATCCAAAACGCAGCTATCTAACAGAACGGTTGTCAATGTGTGCACTCAACTTCCAGAGTTAAACCCGTGTGTGGATTCAGCAGTCTGCAAACACTTTCTCTGCAGAGTCCCAAAACAGGCGTTTTCAGCCCATTACCGGCATATGGAAGAAACAGCAGTAAGCACAGGGAAATATCTGCTTCTAAATCCAAAACGCAGCTATCTAACAGAACGGTTGTCAATGTGTGCACTCAACTTCCAGAGTTAAACCCGTGTGTGGATTCAGCAGTCTGCAAACACTTTCTCTGCAGAGTCCCAAAACAGGCGTTTTCAGCCCATTACTGGCATATGGAAGAAACAGCAGTAAGCACAGGGAAATATCTGCTTCTAAATCCAAAACGCAGCTATCTAACAGAACGGTTGTCAATGTGTGCACTCAACTTCCAGAGTTAAACCCGTGTGTGGATTCAGCAGTCTGCAAACACTTTCTCTGCAGAGTCCCAAAACAGGCGTTTTCAGCCCATTACCGGCATATGGAAGAAACAGCAGTAAGCCCAGGGAAATATCTGCTTCTAAATCCAAAACGCAGCTATCTAACAGAACGGTTGTCAATGTGTGCACTCAACTTCCAGAGTTAAACCCGTGTGTGGATTCAGCAGTCTTCAAACACTTTCTCTGCAGAGTCCCAAAACAGGCGTTTTCAGCCCATTACCGGCATATGGAAGTAACAGCAGTAAGCACAGGGAAATATCTGCTTCTAAATCCAAAACGCAGCTATCTAACAGAACGGTTGTCAATGTGTGCACTCAACTTTTAGAGTTAAACCCGTGTGTGGATTCAGCAGTCTGCAAACACTTTCTCTGCAGAGTCCCAAAACAGGCGTTTTCAGCCCATTACCGGCATAAGGAAGAAACAGCAGTAAGCACAGGGAAATATTTGCTTCTAAATCCAAAACGCAGCTATCTAACAGAACGGTTGTCAATGTGTGCACTCAACTTCCAGAGTTAAACCCGTGTGTGGATTCAGCAGTCTGCAAACATCTTCTCTGCAGAGTCCCAAAACAGGCGTTTTCAGCCCATTACCGGCATATGGAATAAACAGCAGTAAGCACAGGGAAATATCTGCTTCTAAATCCAAAACGCAGCTATCTAACAGAACGGTTGTCAATGTGTGCACTCAACTTCCAGAGTTAAACCCGTGTGTGGATTCAGCAGTCTGCAAACACTTTCTCTGCTGAGTCCCAAAACAGGCGTTTTCAGCCCATTACCGGCATATGGAAGAAACAGCAGTAAGCACAGTGAAATATCTGCTTCTAAATCCAAAACGCAGCTATCTAACAGAACGGTTGTCAATGTGTGCACTCAACTTCCAGAGTTAAACCCGTGTGTGGATTCAGCAGTCTGCAAACACTTTCTCTGCAGAGTCCCAAAACAGGCGTTTTCAGCCCATTACCGGCATATGGAAGAAACAGCAGTAAGCACAGGGAAATATCTGCTTCTAAATCCAAAACGCAGCTATCTAACAGAACGGTTGTCAATGTGTGCACTCAACTTCCAGAGTTAAACCCGTGTGTGGATTCAGCAGTCTGCAAACACTTTCTCTGCAGAGTCCCAAAACAGGCGTTTTCAGCCCATTACCGGCATATGGAAGAAACAGCAGTAAGCACAGGGAAATATCTGCTTCTAAATCCAAAACGCAGCTATCTAACAGAACGGTTGTCAATGTGTGCACTCAACTTCCAGAGTTAAACCCGTGTGTGGATTCAGCAGTCTGCAAACACTTTCTCTGCAGAGTCCCAAAACAGGCGTTTTCAGCCCATTACCGGCATATGGAAGAAACAGCAGTAAGCACAGGGAAATATCTGCCTCTAAATCCAAAACGCAGCTATCTAACAGAACGGTTGTCAATGTGTGCACTCAACTTCCAGGGTTAAACCCGTGTGTGGATTCAGCAGTCTGCAAACACTTTCTCTGCAGAGTCCCAAAACAGGCGTTTTCAGCCCATTACCGGCATATGGAAGAAACAGCAGTAAGCACAGGGAAATATCTGCTTCTAAATCCAAAACGCAGCTATCTAACAGAACGGTTGTCAATGTGTGCACTCAACTTCCAGAGTTAAACCCGTGTGTGGATTCAGCAGTCTGCAAACACTTTCTCTGCAGAGTCCCAAAACAGGCGTTTTCAGCCCATTACCGGCATATGGAAGAAACAGCAGTAAGCACAGGGAAATATCTGCTTCTAAATCCAAAACGCAGCTATCTAACAGAACGGTTGTCAATGTGTGCACTCAACTTCCAGAGTTAAACCCGTGTGTGGATTCAGCAGTCTGCAAACACTTTCTCTGCAGAGTCCCAAAACAGGCGTTTTCAGCCCATTACTGGCATATGGAAGAAACAGCAGTAAGCACAGGGAAATATCTGCTTCTAAATCCAAAACGCAGCTATCTAACAGAACGGTTGTCAATGTGTGCACTCAACTTCCAGAGTTAAACCCGTGTGTGGATTCAGCAGTCTGCAAACACTTTCTCTGCAGAGTCCCAAAACAGGCGTTTTCAGCCCATTACCGGCATATGGAAGAAACAGCAGTAAGCCCAGGGAAATATCTGCTTCTAAATCCAAAACGCAGCTATCTAACAGAACGGTTGTCAATGTGTGCACTCAACTTCCAGAGTTAAACCCGTGTGTGGATTCAGCAGTCTTCAAACACTTTCTCTGCAGAGTCCCAAAACAGGCGTTTTCAGCCCATTACCGGCATATGGAAGTAACAGCAGTAAGCACAGGGAAATATCTGCTTCTAAATCCAAAACGCAGCTATCTAACAGAACGGTTGTCAATGTGTGCACTCAACTTTTAGAGTTAAACCCGTGTGTGGATTCAGCAGTCTGCAAACACTTTCTCTGCAGAGTCCCAAAACAGGCGTTTTCAGCCCATTACCGGCATAAGGAAGAAACAGCAGTAAGCACAGGGAAATATCTGCTTCTAAATCCAAAACGCAGCTATCTAACAGAACGGTTGTCAATGTGTGCACTCAACTTCCAGAGTTAAACCCGTGTGTGGATTCAGCAGTCTGCAAACATCTTCTCTGCAGAGTCCCAAAACAGGCGTTTTCAGCCCATTACCGGCATATGGAAGAAACAGCAGTAAGCACAGGGAAATATCTGCTTCTAAATCCAAAACGCAGCTGTCTAACAGAACGGTTGTCAATGTGTGCACTCAACTTCCAGAGTTAAACCCGTGTGTGGATTCAGCAGTCTGCAAACACTTTCTCTGCTGAGTCCCAAAACAGGCGTTTTCAGCCCATTACCGGCATATGGAAGAAACAGCAGTAAGCACAGTGAAATATCTGCTTCTAAATCCAAAACGCAGCTATCTAACAGAACGGTTGTCAATGTGTGCACTCAACTTCCAGAGTTAAACCCGTGTGTGGATTCAGCAGTCTGCAAACACTTTCTCTGCAGAGTCCCAAAACAGGCGTTTTCAGCCCATTACCGGCATATGGAAGAAACAGCAGTAAGCACAGGGAAATATCTGCTTCTAAATCCAAAACGCAGCTATCTAACAGAACGGTTGTCAATGTGTGCACTCAACTTCCAGAGTTAAACCCGTGTGTGGATTCAGCAGTCTGCAAACACTTTCTCTGCAGAGTCCCAAAACAGGCGTTTTCAGCCCATTACCGGCATATGGAAGAAACAGCAGTAAGCACAGGGAAATATCTGCTTCTAAATCCAAAACGCAGCTATCTAACAGAACGGTTGTCAATGTGTGCACTCAACTTCCAGAGTTAAACCCGTGTGTGGATTCAGCAGTCTGCAAACACTTTCTCTGCAGAGTCCCAAAACAGGCGTTTTCAGCCCATTACCGGCATATGGAAGAAACAGCAGTAAGCACAGGGAAATATCTGCTTCTAAATCCAAAACGCAGCTATCTAACAGAACGGTTGTCAATGTGTGCACTCAACTTCCAGAGTTAAACCCGTGTGTGGATTCAGCAGTCTGCAAACACTTTCTCTGCAGAGTCCCAAAACAGGCGTTTTCAGCCCATTACCGGCATATGGAAGAAACAGCAGTAAGCACAGGGAAATATCTGCTTCTAAATCCAAAACGCAGCTATCTAACAGAACGGTTGTCAATGTGTGCACTCAACTTCCAGAGTTAAACCCGTGTGTGGATTCAGCAGTCTGCAAACACTTTCTCTGCAGAGTCCCAAAACAGGCGTTTTCAGCCCATTACCGGCATATGGAAGAAACAGCAGTAAGCACAGGGAAATATCTGCTTCTAAATCCAAAACGCAGCTATCTAACAGAACGGTTGTCAATGTGTGCACTCAACTTCCAGAGTTAAACCCGTGTGTGGATTCAGCAGTCTGCAAACACTTTCTCTGCAGAGTCCCAAAACAGGCGTTTTCAGCCCATAACCGGCATATGGAAGTAACAGCAGTAAGCACAGGGAAATATCTGCTTCTAAATCCAAAACGCAGCTATCTAACAGAACGGTTGTCAATGTGTGCACTCAACTTCCAGAGTTAAACCCGTGTGTGGATTCAGCAGTCTGCAAACACTTTCTCTGCAGAGTCCCAAAACAGGCGTTTTCAGCCCATTACCGGCATATGGAAGAAACAGCAGTAAGCACAGGGAAATATCTGCTTCTAAATCCAAAACGCAGCTATCTAACAGAACGGTTGTCAATGTGTGCACTCAACTTCCAGAGTTAAACCCGTGTGTGGATTCAGCAGTCTGGAAACACTTTCTCTGCAGAGTCCCAAAACAGGCGTTTTCAGCCCATTACCGGCATATGGAAGAAACAGCAGTAAGCACAGGGAAATATCTGCTTCTAAATCCAAAACGCAGCTATCTAACAGAACGGTTGTCAATGTGTGCACTCAACTTCCAGAGTTAAACCCGTGTGTGGATTCAGCAGTCTGCAAACACTTTCTCTGCAGAGTCCCAAAACAGGCGTTTTCAGCCCATTACCGGCATATGGAAGAAACAGCAGTAAGCACAGGGAAATATCTGCTTCTAAATCCAAAACGCAGCTATCTAACAGAACGGTTGTCAATGTGTGCACTCAACTTCCAGAGTTAAACCCGTGTGTGGATTCAGCAGTCTGCAAACACTTTCTCTGCAGAGTCCCAAAACAGGCGTTTTCAGCCCATTACCGGCATATGGAAGAAACAGCAGTAAGCACAGGGAAATATCTGCTTCTAAATCCAAAACGCAGCTATCTAACAGAACGGTTGTCAATGTGTGCACTCAACTTCCAGAGTTAAACCCGTGTGTGGATTCAGCAGTCTGCAAACACTTTCTCTGCAGAGTCCCAAAACAGGCGTTTTCATCCCATTACCGGCATATGGAAGAAACAGCAGTAAGCCCAGGGAAATATCTGCTTCTAAATCCAAAACGCAGCTATCTAACAGAGCGGTTGTCAATGTGTGCACTCAACTTCCAGAGTTAAACCCGTGTGTGGATTCAGCAGTCTGCAAACACTTTCTCTGCAGAGTCCCAAAACAGGCGTTTTCAGCCCATTACCGGCATATGGAAGAAACAGCAGTAAGCCCAGGGAAATATCTGCTTCTAAATCCAAAACGCAGCTATCTAACAGAACGGTTGTCAATGTGTGCACTCAACTTCCAGAGTTAAACCCGTGTGTGGATTCAGCAGTCTGGAAACACTTTCTCTGCAGAGTCCCAAAACAGGCGTTTTCAGCCCATTACCGGCATATGGAAGAAACAGCAGTAAGCACAGGGAAATATCTGCTTCTAAATCCAAAACGCAGCTATCTAACAGAACGGTTGTCAATGTGTGCACTCAACTTCCAGAGTTAAACCCGTGTGTGGATTCAGCAGTCTGCAAACACTTTCTCTGCAGAGTCCCAAAACAGGCGTTTTCAGCCCATTACCGGCATATGGAAGAAACAGCAGTAATCACAGGGAAATATCTGCTTCTAAATCCAAAACGCAGCTATCTAACAGAACGGTTGTCAATGTGTGCACTCAACTTCCAGAGTTAAACCCGTGTGTGGATTCAGCAGTCTGCAAACACTTTCTCTGCAGAGTCCCAAAACAGGCGTTTTCAGCCCATTACCGGCATATGGAAGAAACAGCAGTAAGCACAGGGAAATATCTGCTTCTAAATCCAAAACGCAGCTATCTAACAGAACGGTTGTCAATGTGTGCACTCAACTTCCAGAGTTAAACCCGTGTGTGGATTCAGCAGTCTGCAAACACTTTCTCTGCAGAGTCCCAAAACAGGCGTTTTCAGCCCATTACCGGCATATGGAAGAAACAGCAGTAAGCACAGGGAAATATCTGCTTCTAAATCCAAAACGCAGCTATCTAACAGAACGGTTGTCAATGTGTGCACTCAACTTCCAGAGTTAAACCCGTGTGTGGATTCAGCAGTCTGCAAACACTTTCTCTGCAGAGTCCCAAAACAGGCGTTTTCAGCCCATTACCGGCATATGGAAGTAACAGCAGTAAGCACAGGGAAATATCTGCTTCTAAATCCAAAACGCAGCTATCTAACAGAACGGTTGTCAATGTGTGCACTCAACTTCCAGAGTTAAACCCGTGTGTGGATTCAGCAGTCTGCAAACACTTTCTCTGCTGAGTCCCAAAACAGGCGTTTTCAGCCCATTACCGGCATATGGAAGAAACAGCAGTAAGCACAGGGAAATATCTGCTTCTAAATCCAAAACGCAGCTAACTAACAGAACGGTTGTCAATGTGTGCACTCAACTTCCAGAGTTAAAACCGTGTGTGGATTCAGCAGTCTGCAAACACTTTCTCTGCAGAGTCCCAAAACAGGCGTTTTCAGCCCATTACCGGCATATGGAAGAAGCAGCAGTAAGCCCAGGGAAATATCTGCTTCTAAATCCAAAACGCAGCTATCTAACAGAGCGGTTGTCAATGTGTGCACTCAACTTCCAGAGTTAAACCCGTGTGTGGATTCAGCAGTCTGCAAACACTTTCTCTGCAGAGTCCCAAAACAGGCGTTTTCAGCCCATTACCGGCATATGGAAGAAACAGCAGTAAGCACAGGGAAATATCTGCTTCTAAATCCAAAACGCAGCTATCTAACAGAACGGTTGTCAATGTGTGCACTCAACTTCCAGAGTTAAACCCGTGTGTGGATTCAGCAGTCTGCAAACACTTTCTCTGCAGAGTCCCAAAACAGGCGTTTTCAGCCCATTACCGGCATATGGAAGAAACAGCAGTAAGCACAGGGAAATATCTGCTTCTAAATCCAAAACGCAGCTATCTAACAGAACGGTTGTCAATGTGTGCACTCAACTTCCAGAGTTAAACCCGTGTGTGGATTCAGCAGTCTGCAAACACTTTCTCTGCAGAGTCCCAAAACAGGCGTTTTCAGCCCATTACCGGCATATGGAAGAAACAGCAGTAAGCCCAGGGAAATACCTGCTTCTAAATCCAAAACGCAGCTATCTAACAGAGCGGTTGTCAATGTGTGCACTCAACTTCCAGAGTTAAACCCGTGTGTGGATTCAGCAGTCTGCAAACACTTTCTCTGCAGAGTCCCAAAACAGGCGTTTTCAGCCCATTACCGGCATATGGAAGAAACAGCAGTAAGCACAGGGAAATATCTGCTTCTAAATCCAAAACGCAGCTATCTAACAGAACGGTTGTCAATGTGTGCACTCAACTTCCAGAGTTAAACCCGTGTGTGGATTCAGCAGTCTGCAAACACTTTCTCTGCAGAGTCCCAAAACAGGCGTTTTCAGCCCATTACCGGCATATGGAAGAAACAGCAGTAAGCCCAGGGAAATATCTGCTTCTAAATCCAAAACGCAGCTATCTAACAGAACGGTTGTCAATGTGTGCACTCAACTTCCAGAGTTAAACCCGTGTGTGGATTCAGCAGTCTGCAAACACTTTCTCTGCAGAGTCCCAAAACAGGCGTTTTCAGCCCATTACCGGCATACGGAAGAAACAGCAGTAAGCACAGGGAAATATCTGCTTCTAAATCCAAAACGCAGCTATCTAACAGAACGGTTGTCAATGTGTGCACTCAACTTCCAGAGTTAAACCCGTGTGTGGATTCAGCAGTCTGCAAACACTTTCTCTGCAGAGTCCCAAAACAGGCGTTTTCAGCCCATTACCGGCATATGGAAGAAACAGCAGTAAGCACAGGGAAATATCTGCTTCTAAATCCAAAACGCAGCTATCTAACAGAACGGTTGTCAATGTGTGCACTCAACTTCCAGAGTTAAACCCGTGTGTGGATTCAGCAGTCTGCAAACACTTTCTCTGCAGAGTCCCAAAACAGGCGTTTTCAGCCCATTACCGGCATATGGAAGAAACAGCAGTAAGCACAGGGAAATATCTGCTTCTAAATCCAAAACGCAGCTATCTAACAGAACGGTTGTCAATGTGTGCACTCAACTTCCAGAGTTAAACCCGTGTGTGGATTCAGCAGTCTGCAAACACTTTCTCTGCAGAGTCCCAAAACAGGCGTTTTCAGCACATAACCGGCATATGGAAGTAACAGCAGTAAACACAGGGAAATATCTGCTTCTAAATCCAAAACGCAGCTATCTAACAGAACGGTTGTCAATGTGTGCACTCAACTTCCAGAGTTAAACCCGTGTGTGGATTCAGCAGTCTGCAAACACTTTCTCTGCAGAGTCCCAAAACAGGCGTTTTCAGCCCATTACCGGCATATGGAAGAAACAGCAGTAAGCACAGGGAAATATCTGCTTCTAAATCCAAAACGCAGCTATCTAACAGAACGGTTGTCAATGTGTGCACTCAACTTCCAGAGTTAAACCCGTGTGTGGATTCAGCAGTCTGCAAACACTTTCTCTGCAGAGTCCCAAAACAGGCGTTTTCAGCCCATTACCGGCATATGGAAGAAACAGCAGTAAGCACAGGGAAATATCTGCCTCTAAATCCAAAACGCAGCTATCTAACAGAACGGTTGTCAATGTGTGCACTCAACTTCCAGGGTTAAACCCGTGTGTGGATTCAGCAGTCTGCAAACACTTTCTCTGCAGAGTCCCAAAACAGGCGTTTTCAGCCCATTACCGGCATATGGAAGAAACAGCAGTAAGCACAGGGAAATATCTGCTTCTAAATCCAAAACGCAGCTATCTAACAGAACGGTTGTCAATGTGTGCACTCAACTTCCAGAGTTAAACCCGTGTGTGGATTCAGCAGTCTGCAAACACTTTCTCTGCAGAGTCCCAAAACAGGCGTTTTCAGCACATAACCGGCATATGGAAGTAACAGCAGTAAACACAGGGAAATATCTGCTTCTAAATCCAAAACGCAGCTATCTAACAGAACGGTTGTCAATGTGTGCACTCAACTTCCAGAGTTAAACCCGTGTGTGGATTCAGCAGTCTGCAAACACTTTCTCTGCAGAGTCCCAAAACAGGCGTTTTCAGCCCATTACCGGCATATGGAAGAAACAGCAGTAAGCACAGGGAAATATCTGCTTCTAAATCCAAAACGCAGCTATCTAACAGAACGGTTGTCAATGTGTGCACTCAACTTCCAGAGTTAAACCCGTGTGTGGATTCAGCAGTCTGCAAACACTTTCTCTGCAGAGTCCCAAAACAGGCGTTTTCAGCCCATTACCGGCATATGGAAGAAACAGCAGTAAGCACAGGGAAATATCTGCCTCTAAATCCAAAACGCAGCTATCTAACAGAACGGTTGTCAATGTGTGCACTCAACTTCCAGGGTTAAACCCGTGTGTGGATTCAACAGTCTTCAAACACTTTCTCTGCAGAGTCCCAAAACAGGCGTTTTCAGCCCATTACCGGCATATGGAAGAAACAGCAGTAAGCACAGGGAAATATCTGCTTCTAAATCCAAAACGCAGCTATCTAACAGAACGGTTGTCAATGTGTGCACTCAACTTCCGGAGTTAAACCCGTGTGTGGATTCAGCAGTCTGCAAACACTTTCTCTGCAGAGTCCCAAAACAGGCGTTTTCAGCCCATTACCGGCATATGGAAGAAACAGCAGTAAGCACAGGGAAATATCTGCTTCTAAATCCAAAACGCAGCTATCTAACAGAACGGTTGTCAACGTGTGCACTCAACTTCCAGAGTTAAACCCGTGTGTGGATTCAGCAGTCTGCAAACACTTTCTCTGCTGAGTCCCAAAACAGGCGTTTTCAGCCCATTACCGGCATATGGAAGAAACAGCAGTAAGCACAGGGAAATATCTCCTTCTAAATCCAAAACGCAGCTATCTAACAGAACGGTTGTCAATGTGTGCACTCAACTTCCAGAGTTAAACCCGTGTGTGGATTCAGCAGTCTGCAAACACTTTCTCTGCAGAGTCCCAAAACAGGCGTTTTCAGCCCATTACCGGCATATGGAAGAAACAGCAGTAAGCACAGGGAAATATCTGCTTCTAAATCCAAAACGCAGCTATCTAACAGAACGGTTGTCAATGTGTGCACTCAACTTCCAGAGTTAAACCCGTGTGTGGATTCAGCAGTCTGCAAACACTTTCTCTGCAGAGTCCCAAAACAGGCGTTTTCAGCCCATTACCGGCATATGGAAGAAACAGCAGTAAGCACAGGGAAATATCTGCTTCTAAATCCAAAACGCAGCTATCTAATAGAACGGTTGTCAATGTGTGCACTCAACTTCCAGAGTTAAACCCGTGTGTGGATTCAGCAGTCTGCAAACATCTTCTCTGCAGAGTCCCAAAACAGGCGTTTTCAGCCCATTTCCGGCATATGGAAGAAACAGCAGTAAGCACAGGGAAATATCTGCTTCTAAATCCAAAACGCAGCTATCTAACAGAACGGTTGTCAATGTGCGCACTCAACTTCCAGAGTTAAACCCGTGTGTGGATTCAGCAGTCTGCAAACACTTTCTCTGCAGAGTCCCAAAACAGGCGTTTTCAGCCCATTACCGGCATATGGAAGAAACAGCAGTAAGCCCAGGGAAATATCTGCTTCTAAATCCAAAACGCAGCTATCTAACAGAACGGTTGTCAATGTGTGCACTCAACTTCCAGAGGTAAACCCGTGTGTGGATTCAGCAGTCTGCAAACACTTTCTCTGCAGAGTCCCAAAACAGGCGTTTTCAGCCCATTACCGGCATATGGAAGAAACAGCAGTAAGCACAGGGAAATATCTGCTTCTAAATCCAAAACGCAGCTATCTAACAGAGCGGTTGTCAATGTGTGCACTCAACTTCCAGAGGTAAACCCGTGTGTGGATTCAGCAGTCTGCAAACACTTTCTCTGCAGAGTCCCAAAACAGGCGTTTTCAGCCCATTACCGGCATATGGAAGAAACAGCAGTAAGCACAGGGAAATATCTGCTTCTAAATCCAAAACGCAGCTATCTAACAGAACGGTTGTCAATGTGTGCACTCAACTTCCAGAGTTAAACCCGTGTGTGGATTCAGCAGTCTGGAAACACTTTCTCTTCAGAGTCCCAAAACAGGCGTTTTCAGCCCATTACCGGCATACGGAAGAAACAGCAGTAAGCACAGGGAAATATCTGCTTCTAAATCCAAAACGCAGCTATCTAACAGAACGGTTGTCAATGTGTGCACTCAACTTCCAGAGTTAAACCCGTGTGTGGATTCAGCAGTCTGCAAACACTTTCTCTGCAGAGTCCCAAAACAGGCGTTTTCAGCCCATTACCGGCATATGGAAGAAACAGCAGTAAGCACAGGGAAATATCTGCTTCTAAATCCAAAACGCAGCTATCTAACAGAACGGTTGTCAATGTGTGCACTCAACTTCCAGAGTTAAACCCGTGTGTGGATTCAGCAGTCTTCAAACACTTTCTCTGCAGAGTCCCAAAACAGGCGTTTTCAGCCCATTACCGGCATATGGAAGTAACAGCAGTAAGCACAGGGAAATATCTGCTTCTAAATCCAAAACGCAGCTATCTAACAGAACGGTTGTCAATGTGTGCACTCAACTTTTAGAGTTAAACCCGTGTGTGGATTCAGCAGTCTGCAAACACTTTCTCTGCAGAGTCCCAAAACAGGCGTTTTCAGCCCATTACCGGCATATGGAAGAAACAGCAGTAAGCACAGGGAAATATCTGCTTCTAAATCCAAAACGCAGCTATCTAACAGAACGGTTGTCAATGTGTGCACTCAACTTCCAGAGTTAAACCCGTGTGTGGATTCAGCAGTCTGCAAACACTTTCTCTGCAGAGTACCAAAACAGGCGTTTTCAGCCCATTACCGGCATATGGAAGAAACAGCAGTAAGCACAGGGAAATATCTGCTTCTAAATCCAAAACGCAGCTATCTAACAGAACGGTTGTCAATGTGTGCACTCAACTTCCAGAGTTAAACCCGTGTGTGGATTCAGCAGTCTGCAAACACTTTCTCTGCAGAGTCCCAAAACAGGCGTTTTCAGCCCATTACCGGCATATGGAAGAAACAGCAGTAAGCACAGGGAAATATCTGCCTCTAAATCCAAAACGCAGCTATCTAACAGAACGGTTGTCAATGTGTGCACTCAACTTCCAGGGTTAAACCCGTGTGTGGATTCAGCAGTCTGCAAACACTTTCTCTGCAGAGTCCCAAAACAGGCGTTTTCAGCCCATTACCGGCATATGGAAGAAACAGCAGTAAGCACAGGGAAATATCTGCTTCTAAATCCAAAACGCAGCTATCTAACAGAACGGTTGTCAATGTGTGCACTCAACTTCCAGAGTTAAACCCGTGTGTGGATTCAGCAGTCTGCAAACACTTTCTCTGCAGAGTCCCAAAACAGGCGTTTTCAGCCCATTACCGGCATATGGAAGAAACAGCAGTAAGCACAGGGAAATATCTGCTTCTAAATCCAAAACGCAGCTATCTAACAGAACGGTTGTCAATGTGTGCACTCAACTTCCAGAGTTAAACCCGTGTGTGGATTCAGCAGTCTGCAAACACTTTCTCTGCAGAGTCCCAAAACAGGCGTTTTCAGCCCATTACCGGCATATGGAAGAAACAGCAGTAAGCACAGGGAAATATCTGCTTCTAAATCCAAAACGCAGCTATCTAACAGAACGGTTGTCAATGTGTGCACTCAACTTCCAGAGTTAAACCCGTGTGTGGATTCAGCAGTCTGCAAACACTTTCTCTGCAGAGTCCCAAAACAGGCGTTTTCAGCCCATTACCGGCATATGGAAGAAACAGCAGTAAGCACAGGGAAATATCTGCTTCTAAATCCAAAACGCAGCTATCTAACAGAACGGTTGTCAATGTGTGCACTCAACTTCCAGAGTTAAACCCGTGTGTGGATTCAGCAGTCTGCAAACACTTTCTCTGCAGAGTCCCAAAACAGGCGTTTTCAGCCCATTACCGGCATATGGAAGAAACAGCAGTAAGCCCAGGGAAATATCTGCTTCTAAATCCAAAATGCAGCTATCTAACAGAGCGGTTGTCAATGTGTGCACTCAACTTCCAGAGTTAAACCCGTGTGTGGATTCAACAGTCTTCAAACACTTTCTCTGCAGAGTCCCAAAACAGGCGTTTTCAGCCCATTACCGGCATATGGAAGAAACAGCAGTAAGCCCAGGGAAATATCTGCTTCTAAATCCAAAACGCAGCTATCTAACAGAACGGTTGTCAATGTGTGCACTCAACTTCCAGAGTTAAACCCGTGTGTGGATTCAGCAGTCTGGAAACACTTTCTCTGCAGAGTCCCAAAACAGGCGTTTTCAGCCCATTACCGGCATATGGAAGAAACAGCAGTAAGCACAGGGAAATATCTGCTTCTAAATCCAAAACGCAGCTATCTAACAGAACGGTTGTCAATGTGTGCACTCAACTTCCAGAGTTAAACCCGTGTGTGGATTCAGCAGTCTGCAAACACTTTCTCTGCAGAGTCCCAAAACAGGCGTTTTCAGCCCATTACCGGCATATGGAAGAAACAGCAGTAAGCACAGGGAAATATCTGCTTCTAAATCCAAAACGCAGCTATCTAACAGAACGGTTGTCAATGTGTGCACTCAACTTCCAGAGTTAAACCCGTGTGTGGATTCAGCAGTCTGCAAACACTTTCTCTGCAGAGTCCCAAAACAGGCGTTTTCAGCCCATTACCGGCATATGGAAGAAACAGCAGTAAGCACAGGGAAATATCTGCTTCTAAATCCAAAACGCAGCTATCTAACAGAACGGTTGTCAATGTGTGCACTCAACTTCCAGAGTTAAACCCGTGTGTGGATTCAGCAGTCTGCAAACACTTTCTCTGCAGAGTCCCAAAACAGGCGTTTTCAGCCCATTACCGGCATATGGAAGAAACAGCAGTAAGCACAGGGAAATATCTGCTTCTAAATCCAAAACGCAGCTATCTAACAGAACGGTTGTCAATGTGTGCACTCAACTTCCAGAGTTAAACCCGTGTGTGGATTCAGCAGTCTGCAAACACTTTCTCTGCAGAGTCCCAAAACAGGCGTTTTCAGCCCATTACCGGCATATGGAAGAAACAGCAGTAAGCCCAGGGAAATATCTGTTTCTAAATCCAAAACGCAGCTATCTAACAGAACGGTTGTCAATGTGTGCACTCAACTTCCAGAGGTAAACCCGTGTGTGGATTCAGCAGTCTGCAAACACTTTCTCTGCAGAGTCCCAAAACAGGCGTTTTCAGCCCATTACCGGCATATGGAAGAAACAGCAGTAAGCACAGGGAAATATCTGCTTCTAAATCCAAAACGCAGCTATCTAACAGAACGGTTGTCAATGTGTGCACTCAACTTCCAGAGTTAAACCCGTGTGTGGATTCAGCAGTCTGCAAACACTTTCTCTGCAGAGTCCCAAAACAGGCGTTTTCAGCCCATTACCGGCATATGGAAGAAACAGCAGTAAGCACAGGGAAATATCTGCTTCTAAATCCAAAACGCAGCTATCTAACAGAACGGTTGTCAATGTGTGCACTCAACTTCCAGAGTTAAACCCGTGTGTGGATTCAGCAGTCTGCAAACACTTTCTCTGCAGAGTCCCAAAACAGGCGTTTTCAGCCCATTACCGTCATATGGAAGTAACAGCAGTAAGCACAGGGAAATATCTGCTTCTAAATCCAAAACGCAGCTATCTAACAGAACGGTTGTCAATGTGTGCACTCAACTTCCAGAGTGAAACCCGTGTGTGGATTCAGCAGTCTGCAAACACTTTCTCTGCAGAGTCCCAAAACAGGCGTTTTCAGCCCATTACCGGCATATGGAAGAAACAGCAGTAAGCACAGGGAAATATCTGCTTCTAAATCCAAAACGCAGCTATCTAACAGAACGGTTGTCAATGTGTGCACTCAACTTCCAGAGTTAAACCCGTGTGTGGATTCAGCAGTCTGCAAACACTTTCTCTGCAGAGTCCCAAAACAGGCGTTTTCAGCCCATTACCGGCATATGGAAGAAACAGCAGTAAGCACAGGGAAATATCTGCTTCTAAATCCAAAACGCAGCTATCTAACAGAACGGTTGTCAATGTGTGCACTCAACTTCCAGAGTTAAACCCGTGTGTGGATTCAGCAGTCTGCAAACACTTTCTCTGCAGAGTCCCAAAACAGGCGTTTTCAGCCCATTACCGGCATATGGAAGAAACAGCAGTAAGCCCAGGGAAATATCTGCTTCTAAATCCAAAACGCAGCTATCTAACAGAGCGGTTGTCAATGTGTGCACTCAACTTCCAGAGGTAAACCCGTGTGTGGATTCAGCAGTCTGCAAACACTTTCTCTGCAGAGTCCCAAAACAGGCGTTTTCAGCCCATTACCGGCATATGGAAGAAACAGCAGTAAGCACAGGGAAATATCTGCTTCTAAATCCAAAACGCAGCTATCTAACAGAACGGTTTTCAATGTGTGCACTCAACTTCCAGAGTTAAACCCGTCTGTGGATTCAGCAGTCTGGAAACACTTTCTCTGCAGAGTCCCAAAACAGGCGTTTTCAGCCCATTACCGGCATATGGAAGAAACAGCAGTAAGCACAGGGAAATATCTGCTTCTAAATCCAAAACGCAGCTATCTAACAGAACGGTTGTCAATGTGTGCACTCAACTTCCAGAGTTAAACCCGTGTGTGGATTCAGCAGTCTGCAAACACTTTCTCTGCAGAGTCCCAAAACAGGCGTTTTCAGCCCATTACCGGCATATGGAAGAAACAGCAGTAAGCCCAGGGAAATATCTGCTTCTAAATCCAAAACGCAGCTATCTAACAGAACGGTTGTCAATGTGTGCACTCAACTTCCAGAGTTAAACCCGTGTGTGGATTCAGCAGTCTGCAAACACTTTCTCTGCAGAGTCCCAAAACAGGCGTTTTCAGCCCATTACCGGCATACGGAAGAAACAGCAGTAAGCACAGGGAAATATCTGCTTCTAAATCCAAAACGCAGCTATCTAACAGAACGGTTGTCAATGTGTGCACTCAACTTCCAGAGTTAAACCCGTGTGTGGATTCAGCAGTCTGCAAACACTTTCTCTGCAGAGTCCCAAAACAGGCGTTTTCAGCCCATTACCGGCATATGGAAGAAACAGCAGTAAGCACAGGGAAATATCTGCTTCTAAATCCAAAACGCAGCTATCTAACAGAACGGTTGTCAATGTGTGCACTCAACTTCCAGAGTTAAACCCGTGTGTGGATTCAGCAGTCTGCAAACACTTTCTCTGCAGAGTCCCAAAACAGACGTTTTCAGCCCATTACCGGCATATGGAAGAAACAGCAGTAAGCACAGGGAAATATCTGCTTCTAAATCCAAAACGCAGCTATCTAACAGAACGGTTGTCAATGTGTGCACTCAACTTCCAGAGTTAAACCCGTGTGTGGATTCAGCAGTCTGCAAACACTTTCTCTGCAGAGTCCCAAAACAGGCGTTTTCAGCCCATTACCGGCATATGGAAGAAACAGCAGTAAGCCCAGGGAAATATCTGCTTCTAAATCCAAAACGCAGCTATCTAACAGAGCGGTTGTCAATGTGTGCACTCAACTTCCAGAGGTAAACCCGTGTGTGGATTCAGCAGTCTGCAAACACTTTCTCTGCAGAGTCCCAAAACAGGCGTTTTCAGCCCATTACCGGCATATGGAAGAAACAGCAGTAAGCACAGGGAAATATCTGCTTCTAAATCCAAAACGCAGCTATCTAACAGAACGGTTTTCAATGTGTGCACTCAACTTCCAGAGTTAAACCCGTCTGTGGATTCAGCAGTCTGGAAACACTTTCTCTGCAGAGTCCCAAAACAGGCGTTTTCAGCCCATTACCGGCATATGGAAGAAACAGCAGTAAGCACAGGGAAATATCTGCTTCTAAATCCAAAACGCAGCTATCTAACAGAACGGTTGTCAATGTGTGCACTCAACTTCCAGAGTTAAACCCGTGTGTGGATTCAGCAGTCTGCAAACACTTTCTCTGCAGAGTCCCAAAACAGGCGTTTTCAGCCCATTACCGGCATATGGAAGAAACAGCAGTAAGCCCAGGGAAATATCTGCTTCTAAATCCAAAACGCAGCTATCTAACAGAACGGTTGTCAATGTGTGCACTCAACTTCCAGAGTTAAACCCGTGTGTGGATTCAGCAGTCTGCAAACACTTTCTCTGCAGAGTCCCAAAACAGGCGTTTTCAGCCCATTACCGGCATACGGAAGAAACAGCAGTAAGCACAGGGAAATATCTGCTTCTAAATCCAAAACGCAGCTATCTAACAGAACGGTTGTCAATGTGTGCACTCAACTTCCAGAGTTAAACCCGTGTGTGGATTCAGCAGTCTGCAAACACTTTCTCTGCAGAGTCCCAAAACAGGCGTTTTCAGCCCATTACCGGCATATGGAAGAAACAGCAGTAAGCACAGGGAAATATCTGCTTCTAAATCCAAAACGCAGCTATCTAACAGAACGGTTGTCAATGTGTGCACTCAACTTCCAGAGTTAAACCCGTGTGTGGATTCAGCAGTCTGCAAACACTTTCTCTGCAGAGTCCCAAAACAGACGTTTTCAGCCCATTACCGGCATATGGAAGAAACAGCAGTAAGCACAGGGAAATATCTGCTTCTAAATCCAAAACGCAGCTATCTAACAGAACGGTTGTCAATGTGTGCACTCAACTTCCAGAGTTAAACCCGTGTGTGGATTCAGCAGTCTGCAAACACTTTCTCTGCAGAGTCCCAAAACAGGCGTTTTCAGCACATAACCGGCATATGGAAGTAACAGCAGTAAGCACAGGGAAATATCTGCTTCTAAATCCAAAACGCAGCTATCTAACAGAACGGTTGTCAATGTGTGCACTCAACTTCCAGAGTTAAACCCGTGTGTGGATTCAGCAGTCTGCAAACACTTTCTCTGCAGAGTCCCAAAACAGGCGTTTTCAGCCCATTACCGGCATATGGAAGAAACAGCAGTAAGCACAGGGAAATATCTGCTTCTAAATCCAAAACGCAGCTATCTAACAGAACGGTTGTCAATGTGTGCACTCAACTTCCAGAGTTAAACCCGTGTGTGGATTCAGCAGTCTGCAAACACTTTCTCTGCAGAGTCCCAAAACAGGCGTTTTCAGCCCATTACCGGCATATGGAAGAAACAGCAGTAAGCACAGGGAAATATCTGCTTCTAAATCCAAAACGCAGCTATCTAACAGAACGGTTGTCAATGTGTGCACTCAACTTCCAGAGTTAAACCCGTGTGTGGATTCAGCAGTCTGCAAACACTTTCTCTGCAGAGTCCCAAAACAGGCGTTTTCAGCCCATTGCCGGCATATGGAAGAAACAGCAGTAAGCACAGGGAAATATCTGCCTCTAAATCCAAAATGCAGCTATCTAACAGAACGGTTGTCAATGTGTGCACTCAACTTCCAGGGTTAAACCCGTGTGTGGATTCAACAGTCTTCAAACACTTTCTCTGCAGAGTCCCAAAACAGGCGTTTTCAGCCCATTACCGGCATATGGAAGAAACAGCAGTAAGCACAGGGAAATATCTGCTTCTAAATCCAAAACGCAGCTATCTAACAGAACGGTTGTCAATGTGTGCACTCAACTTCCAGAGCTAAACCCGTGTGTGGATTCAGCAGTCTGCAAACACTTTCTCTGCAGAGTCCCAAAACAGGCGTTTTCAGCCCATTACCGGCATATGGAAGAAACAGCAGTAAGCACAGGGAAATATCTGCTTCTAAATCCAAAACGCAGCTATCTAACAGAACGGTTGTCAACGTGTGCACTCAACTTCCAGAGTTAAACCCGTGTGTGGATTCAGCAGTCTGCAAACACTTTCTCTGCTGAGTCCCAAAACAGGCGTTTTCAGCCCATTACCGGCATATGGAAGAAACAGCAGTAAGCACAGGGAAATATCTGCTTCTAAATCCAAAACGCAGCTATCTAACAGAACGGTTGTCAATGTGTGCACTCAACTTCCAGAGTTAAACCCGTGTGTGGATTCAGCAGTCTGCAAACACTTTCTCTGCAGAGTCCCAAAACAGGCGTTTTCAGCCCATTACCGGCATATGGAAGAAACAGCAGTAAGCACAGGGAAATATCTGCTTCTAAATCCAAAACGCAGCTATCTAACAGAGCGGTTGTCAATGTGTGCACTCAACTTCCAGAGGTAAACCCGTGTGTGGATTCAGCAGTCTGCAAACATCTTCTCTGCAGAGTCCCAAAACAGGCGTTTTCAGCCCATTACCGGCATATGGAAGAAACAGCAGTAAGCACAGGGAAATATCTGCTTCTAAATCCAAAACGCAGCTATCTAACAGAACGGTTGTCAATGTGTGCACTCAACTTCCAGAGTTAAACCCGTGTGTGGATTCAGCAGTCTGCAAACACTTTCTCTGCAGAGTCCCAAAATAGGCGTTTTCAGCCCATTACCGGCATATGGAAGAAACAGCAGTAAGCCCAGGGAAATATCTGCTTCTAAATCCAAAACGCAGCTATCTAACAGAACGGTTGTCAATGTGTGCACTCAACTTCCAGAGTTAAACCCGTGTGTGGATTCAGCAGTCTGCAAACACTTTCTCTGCAGAGTCCCAAAACAGGCGTTTTCAGCCCGTTACCGGCATATGGAAGAAACAGCAGTAAGCACAGGGAAATATCTGCTTCTAAATCCAAAACGCAGCTATCTAACAGAACGGTTGTCAATGTGTGCACTCAACTTCCAGAGTTAAACCCGTGTGTGGATTCAGCAGTCTGCAAACACTTTCTCTGCAGAGTCCCAAAACAGGCGTTTTCAGCCCATTACCGGCATATGGAAGAAACAGCAGTAAGCACAGGGAAATATCTGCTTCTAAATCCAAAACGCAGCTATCTAACAGAGCGGTTGTCAATGTGTGCACTCAACTTCCAGAGTTAAACCCGTGTGTGGATTCAGCAGTCTTCAAACACTTTCTCTGCAGAGTCCCAAAACAGGCGTTTTCAGCCCATTACCGGCATATGGAAGTAACAGCAGTAAGCACAGGGAAATATCTGCTTCTAAATCCAAAACGCAGCTATCTAACAGAACGGTTGTCAATGTGTGCACTCAACTTTTAGAGTTAAACCCGTGTGTGGATTCAGCAGTCTGCAAACACTTTCTCTGCAGAGTCCCAAAACAGGCGTTTTCAGCCCATTACCGGCATATGGAAGAAACAGCAGTAAGCACAGGGAAATATCTGCTTCTAAATCCAAAACGCAGCTATCTAACAGAACGGTTGTCAATGTGTGCACTCAACTTCCAGAGTTAAACCCGTGTGTGGATTCAGAAGTCTGCAAACATCTTCTCTGCAGAGTCCCAAAACAGGCGTTTTCAGCCCATTACCGGCATATGGAAGAAACAGCAGTAAGCACAGGGAAATATCTGCTTCTAAATCCAAAACGCAGCTATCTAACAGAACGGTTGTCAATGTGTGCACTCAACTTCCAGAGTTAAACCCGTGTGTGGATTCAGCAGTCTGCAAACACTTTCTCTGCAGAGTCCCAAAACAGGCGTTTTCAGCCCATTACCGGCATATGGAAGAAACAGCAGTAAGCACAGGGAAATATCTGCTTCTAAATCCAAAACGCAGCTATCTAACAGAACGGTTGTCAATGTGTGCACTCAACTTCCAGAGTTAAACCCTTGTGTGGATTCAGCAGTCTTCAAACACTTTCTCTGCAGAGTCCCAAAACAGGCGTTTTCAGCCCATTACCGGCATATGGAAGTAACAGCAGTAAGCACAGGGAAATATCTGCTTCTAAATCCAAAACGCAGCTATCTAACAGAACGGTTGTCAATGTGTGCACTCAACTTTTAGAGTTAAACCCGTGTGTGGATTCAGCAGTCTGCAAACACTTTCTCTGCAGAGTCCCAAAACAGGCGTTTTCAGCCCATTACCGGCATATGGAAGAAACAGCAGTAAGCACAGGGAAATATCTGCTTCTAAATACAAAACGCAGCTATCTAACAGAACGGTTGTCAATGTGTGCACTCAAGTTCCAGAGTTAAACCCGTGTGTGGATTCAGCAGTCTGCAAACATCTTCTCTGCAGAGTCCCAAAACAGGCGTTTTCAGCCCATTACCGGCATATGGAAGAAACAGCAGTAAGCACAGGGAAATATCTGCTTCTAAATCCAAAACGCAGCTATCTAACAGAACGGTTGTCAATGTGTGCACTCAACTTCCAGAGTTAAACCCGTGTGTGGATTCAGCAGTCTGCAAACACTTTCTCTGCAGAGTCCCAAAACAGGCGTTTTCAGCCCATTACCGGCATATGGAAGAAACAGCAGTAAGCACAGGGAAATATCTGCTTCTAAATCCAAAACGCAGCTATCTAACAGAACGGTTGTCAATGTGTGCACTCAACTTCCAGAGTTAAACCCGTGTGTGGATTCAGCAGTCTGCAAACACTTTCTCTGCAGAGTCCCAAAACAGGCGTTTTCAGCCCATTACCGGCATATGGAAGAAACAGCAGTAAGCACAGGGAAATATCTGCTTCTAAATCCAAAACGCAGCTATCTAACAGAACGGTTGTCAATGTGTGCACTCAACTTCCAGAGTTAAACCCGTGTGTGGATTCAGCAGTCTGCAAACACTTTCTCTGCAGAGTCCCAAAACAGGCGTTTTCAGCCCATTACCGGCATATGGAAGAAACAGCAGTAAGCACAGGGAAATATCTGCTTCTAAATCCAAAACGCAGCTATCTAACAGAACGGTTGTCAATGTGTGCACTCAACTTCCAGAGTTAAACCCGTGTGTGGATTCAGCAGTCTGCAAACACTTTCTCTGCAGAGTCCCAAAACAGGCGTTTTCAGCCCATTACCGGCATATGGAAGAAACAGCAGTAAGCACAGGGAAATATCTGCTTCTAAATCCAAAACGCAGCTATCTAACAGAACGGTTGTCAATGTGTGCACTCAACTTCCAGAGTTAAACCCGTGTGTGGATTCAGCAGTCTGCAAACACTTTCTCTGCAGAGTCCCAAAACAGGCGTTTTCAGCCCATTACCGGCATATGGAAGAAACAGCAGTAAGCACAGGGAAATATCTGCTTCTAAATCCAAAACGCAGCTATCTAACAGAACGGTTGTCAATGTGTGCACTCAACTTCCAGAGTTAAACCCGTGTGTTGATTCAGCAGTCTGCAAACACTTTCTCTGCAGAGTCCCAAAACAGGCGTTTTCAGCCCATAACCGGCATATGGAAGTAACAGCAGTAAGCACAGGGAAATATCTGCTTCTAAATCAAAAACGCAGCTATCTAACAGAACGGTTGTCAATGTGTGCACTCAACTTCCAGAGTTAAACCAGTGTGTGGATTCAGCAGTCTGCAAACACTTTCTCTGCAGAGTCCCAACACAGGCGTTTTCAGCCCTTTACCGGCATATGGAAGAAACAGCAGTAAGCACAGGGAAATATCTGCTTCTAAATCCAAAACGCAGCTATCTAACAGAACGGTTGTCAATGTGTGCACTCAACTTCCAGAGTTAAACCCGTGTGTGGATTCAGCAGTCTGCAAACACTTTCTCTGCTGAGTCCCAAAACAGGCGTTTTCAGCCCATTACCGGCATATGGAAGAAACAGCAGTAAGCACAGGGAAATATCTGCTTCTAAATCCAAAACGCAGCTATCTAACAGAACGGTTGTCAATGTGTGCACTCAACTTCCAGAGTTAAACCCGTGTGTGGATTCAGCAGTCTGCAAGCACTTTCTCTGCAGAGTCCCAAAACAGGCGTTTTCAGCCCATTACCGGCATATGGAAGAAACAGCAGTAAGCACAGGGAAATATCTGCTTCTAAATCCAAAACGCAGCTATCTAACAGAACGGTTGTCAATGTGTGCACTCAACTTCCAGGGTTAAACCCGTGTGTGGATTCAGCAGTCTTTAAACACTTTCTCTGCAGAGTCCCAAAACAGGCGTTTTCAGTCCATTACCGGCATATGGAAGAAACAGCAGTAAGCACAGGGAAATATCTGCTTCTAAATCCAAAACGCAGCTATCTAACAGAACGGTTGTCAATGTGTGCACTCAACTTCCAGAGTTAAACCCGTGTGTGGATTCAGCAGTCTGCAAACACTTTCTCTGCAGAGTCCCAAAACAGGCGTTTTCAGCCCATTACCGGCATATGGAAGAAACAGCACTAAGCACAGGGAAATATCTGCTTCTAAATCCAAAACGCAGCTATCTAACAGAACGGTTGTCAATGTGTGCACTCAACTTCCAGAGTTAAACCCGTGTGTGGATTCAGCAGTCTGCAAACACTTTCTCTGCTGAGTCCCAAAACAGGAGTTTTCAGCCCATTACCGGCATAAGGAAGAAACAGCAGTAAGCACAGGGAAATATCTGCTTCTAAATCCAAAACGCAGCTACCTAACAGAACGGTTGTCAATGTGTGCACTCAACTTCCAGAGTTAAACCCGTGTGTGGATTCAGCAGTCTGCAAACACTTCCTCTGCAGAGTCCCAAAACAGGCGTTTTCAGCCCATTACCGGCATATGGAAAAAAAAAGCAGTAAGCACAGGGAAATATCTGCTTCTAAATCCAAAACGCAGCTATCTAACAGAACGGTTGTCAATGTGTGCACTCAACTTCCAGAGTTAAACCCGTGTGTGGATTCAGCAGTCTGCAAACACTTTCTCTGCAGAGTCCCAAAACAGGCGTTTTCAGCCCATTACCTGCATATGGAAGAAACAGCAGTAAGCCCAGGGAAATATCTGCTTCTAAATCCAAAACGCAGCTATCTAACAGAACGGTTGTCAATGTGTGCACTCAACTTCCACAGTTAAACCCGTGTGTGGATTCAGCAGTCTGCAAACACTTTCTCTGCAGAGTCCCAAAACAGGCGTTTTCAGCCCATTACCAGCATATGGAAGAAACAGCAGTAAGCACAGGGAAATATCTGCTTCTAAATTCAAAACGCAGCTATCTAACAGAACGGTTGTCAATGTGTGCACTCAACTTCCAGAGTTAAACCCGTGTGTGGATTCAGCAGTCTGCAAACACTTTCTCTGCAGAGTCCCAAAACAGGCGTTTTCAGCCCATTACCGGCATATGGAAGAAACAGTAGTAAGCACAGGGAAATATCTGCTTCTAAATCCAAAACACAGCTACCTAACAGAACGGTTGTCAATGTGTGCACTCAACTTCCAGAGTTAAACCCGTGTGTGGATTCAGCAGTCTACAAACACTTTCTCTGCAGAGTCCCAAAACAGGCGTTTTCAGCCCATCACCGGCATATGGAAGAAACAGCAGTAAGCACAGGGAAATATCTGCTTCTAAATCCAAAACGCAGCTATCTAACAGAACGGTTGTCAATGTGTGCACTCAACTTCCAGAGTTAAACCCGTGTGTGGATTCAGCAGTCTGCAAACACTTTCTCTGCAGAGTCCCAAAACAGGCGTTTTCAGCCCATTACCGGCATATGGAAGAAACAGCAGTAAGCACAGGGAAATATCTGCTTCTAAATCCAAAACGCAGCTATCTAACAGAACGGTTGTCAATGTGTGCACTCAACTTCCAGAGTTAAACCCGTGTGTGGATTCAGCAGTCTGCAAACACTTTCTCTGCAGAGTCCCAAAACAGGCGTTTTCAGCCCATTACCGGCATATGGAAGAAACAGCAGTAAGCACAGGGAAATATCTGCTTCTAAATCCAAAACGCAGCTATCTAACAGAACGGTTGTCAATGTGTGCACTCAACTTCCAGAGTTAAACCCGTGTGTGGATTCAGCAGTCTGCAAACACTTTCTCTGCACAGTCCCCAAACAGGCGTTTTCAGCCCATTACCGGCATATGGAAGAAACAGCAGTAAGCACAGGGAAATATCTGCTTCTAAATCCAAAACGCAGCTATCTAACAGAACGGTTGTCAATGTGTGCACTCAACTTCCAGAGTTAAACCCGTGTGTGGATTCAGCAGTCTGCAAACACTTTCTCTGCAGAGTCCCAAAACAGGCGTTTTCAGCCCATTACCGGCATATGGAAGAAACAGCAGTAAGCCCAGGGAAATATCTGCTTCTAAATTCAAAACGCAGCTATCTAACAGAGCGGTTGTCAATGTGTGCACTCAACTTCCAGAGGTAAACCCGTGTGTGGAATCAGCAGTCTGCAAACATCTTCTCTGCAGAGTCCCAAAACAGGCGTTTTCAGCCCATTACCGGCATATGGAAGAAACAGCAGTAAGCACAGGGAAATATCTGCTTCTAAATCCAAAACGCAGCTATCTAACAGAACGGTTGTCAATGTGTGCACTCAACTTCCAGAGTTAAACCCGTGTGTGGATTCAGCAGTCTGCAAACACTTTCTCTGCAGAGTCCCAAAACAGGCGTTTTCAGCCCATTACCGGCATATGGAAGAAACAGCAGTAAGCCCAGGGAAATATCTGCTTCTAAATCCAAAACGCAGCTATCTAACAGAACGGTTGTCAATGTGTGCACTCAACTTCCAGAGTTAAACCCGTGTGTGGAATCAGCAGTCTGCAAACATCTTCTCTGCAGAGTCCCAAAATAGGCGTTTTCAGCCCATTACCGGCATATGGAAGAAACAGCAGTAAGCACAGGGAAATATCTGCTTCTAAATCCAAAACGCAGCTATCTAACAGAACGGTTGTCAATGTGTGCACTCAACTTCCAGAGTTAAACCCGTGTGTGGATTCAGCAGTCTGCAAACACTTTCTCTGCAGAGTCCCAAAACAGGCGTTTTCAGCCCATTACCGGCATATGGAAGAAACAGCAGTAAGCACAGGGAAATATCTGCTTCTAAATCCAAAACGCAGCTATCTAACAGAACGGTTGTCAATGTGTGCACTCAACTTCCAGAGTTAAACCCGTGTGTGGATTCAGCAGTCTGCAAACACTTTCTCTGCAGAGTCCCAAAACAGGCGTTTTCAGCCCATTACCGGCATATGGAAGTAACAGCAGTAAGCACAGGGAAATATCTGCTTCTAAATCCAAAACGCAGCTATCTAACAGAACGGTTGTCAATGTGTGCACTCAACTTCCAGAGTTAAACCCGTGTGTGGATTCAGCAGTCTGCAAACACTTTCTCTGCAGAGTCCCAAAACAGGCGTTTTCAGCCCATTACCGGCATATGGAAGAAACAGCAGTAAGCACAGGGAAATATCTGCTTCTAAATCCAAAACGCAGCTATCTAACAGAACGGTTGTCAATGTGTGCACTCAACTTCCAGAGTTAAACCCGTGTGTGGATTCAGCAGTCTGCAAACACTTTCTCTGCACAGTCCCCAAACAGGCGTTTTCAGCCCATTACCGGCATATGGAAGAAACAGCAGTAAGCACAGGGAAATATCTGCTTCTAAATCCAAAACGCAGCTATCTAACAGAACGGTTGTCAATGTGTGCACTCAACTTCCAGAGTTAAACCCGTGTGTGGATTCAGCAGTCTGCAAACACTTTCTCTGCGGAGTCCCAAAACAGGCGTTTTCAGCCCATTACCGGCATATGGAAGAAACAGCAGTAAGCCCAGGGAAATATCTGCTTCTAAATCCAAAACGCAGCTATCTAACAGAGCGGTTGTCAATGTGTGCACTCAACTTCCAGAGGTAAACCCGTGTGTGGAATCAGCAGTCTGCAAACATCTTCTCTGCAGAGTCCCAAAACAGGCGTTTTCAGCCCATTACCAGCATATGGAAGAAACAGCAGTAAGCACAGGGAAATATCTGCTTCTAAATCCAAAACGCAGCTATCTAACAGAACGGTTGTCAATGTGTGCACTCAACTTCCAGAGTTAAACCCGTGTGTGGATTCAGCAGTCTGCAAACACTTTCTCTGCAGAGTCCCAAAACAGGCGTTTTCAGCCCATTACCGGCATATGGAAGAAACAGCAGTAAGCCCAGGGAAATATCTGCTTCTAAATCCAAAACGCAGCTATCTAACAGAACGGTTGTCAATGTGTGCACTCAACTTCCAGAGTTAAACCCGTGTGTGGAATCAGCAGTCTGCAAACATCTTCTCTGCAGAGTCCCAAAACAGGCGTTTTCAGCCCATTACCGGCATATGGAAGAAACAGCAGTAAGCACAGGGAAATATCTGCTTCTAAATCCAAAACGCAGCTATCTAACAGAAAGGTTGTCAATGTGTGCACTCAACTTCCAGAGTTAAACCCGTGTGTGGATTCAGCAGTCTGCAAACACTTTCTCTGCAGAGTCCCAAAACAGGCGTTTTCAGCCCATTACCGGCATATGGAAGAAACAGCAGTAAGCACAGGGAAATATCTGCTTCTAAATCCAAAACGCAGCTATCTAACAGAACGGTTTTCAATGTGTGCACTCAACTTCCAGAGTTAAACCCGTGTGTGGATTCAGCAGTCTGCAAACACTTTCTCTGCAGAGTCCCAAAACAGGCGTTTTCCGCCCATTACCGGCATATGGAAGTAACAGCAGTAAGCACAGGGAAATATCTGCTTCTAAATCCAAAACGCAGCTATCTAACAGAACGGTTGTCAATGTGTGCACTCAACTTCCAGAGTTAAACCCGTGTGTGGATTCAGCAGTCTGCAAACACTTTCTCTGCAGAGTCCCAAAACAGGCGTTTTCAGCCCATTACCGGCATATGGAAGAAACAGCAGTAAGCACAGGGAAATATCTGCTTCTAAATCCAAAACGCAGCTATCTAACAGAACGGTTGTCAATGTGTGCACTCAACTTCCAGAGTTAAACCCGTGTGTGGATTCAGCAGTCTGCAAACACTTTCTCTGCACAGTCCCCAAACAGGCGTTTTCAGCCCATTACCGGCATATGGAAGAAACAGCAGTAAGCACAGGGAAATATCTGCTTCTAAATCCAAAACGCAGCTATCTAACAGAACGGTTGTCAATGTGTGCACTCAACTTCCAGAGTTAAACCCGTGTGTGGATTCAGCAGTCTGCAAACACATTCTCTGCGGAGTCCCAAAACAGGCGTTTTCAGCCCATTACCGGCATATGGAAGAAACAGCAGTAAGCCCAGGGAAATATCTGCTTCTAAATCCAAAACGCAGCTATCTAACAGAGCGGTTGTCAATGTGTGCACTCAACTTCCAGAGGTAAACCCGTGTGTGGAATCAGCAGTCTGCAAACATCTTCTCTGCAGAGTCCCAAAACAGGCGTTTTCAGCCCATTACCGGCATATGGAAGAAACAGCAGTAAGCACAGGGAAATATCTGCTTCTAAATCCAAAACGCAGCTATCTAACAGAACGGTTGTCAATGTGTGCACTCAACTTCCAGAGTTAAACCCGTGTGTGGATTCAGCAGTCTGCAAACACTTTCTCTGCAGAGTCCCAAAACAGGCGTTTTCAGCCCATTACCGGCATATGGAAGAAACAGCAGTAAGCACAGGGAAATATCTGCTTCTAAATCCAAAACGCAGCTATCTAACAGAACGGTTGTCAATGTGTGCACTCAACTTCCAGAGTTAAACCCGTGTGTGGAATCAGCAGTCTGCAAACATCTTCTCTGCAGAGTCCCAAAACAGGCGTTTTCAGCCCATTACCGGCATATGGAAGAAACAGCAGTAAGCACAGGGAAATATCTGCTTCTAAATCCAAAACGCAGCTATCTAACAGAACGGTTGTCAATGTGTGCACTCAACTTCCAGAGTTAAACCCGTGTGTGGATTCAGCAGTCTGCAAACACTTTCTCTGCAGAGTCCCAAAACAGGCGTTTTCAGCCCATTACCGGCATATGGAAGAAACAGCAGTAAGCACAGGGAAATATCTGCTTCTAAATCCAAAACGCAGCTATCTAACAGAACGGTTTTCAATGTGTGCACTCAACTTCCAGAGTTAAACCCGTGTGTGGATTCAGCAGTCTGCAAACACTTTCTCTGCAGAGTCCCAAAACAGGCGTTTTCAGCCCATTACCGGCATATGGAAGTAACAGCAGTAAGCACAGGGAAATATCTGCTTCTAAATCCAAAACGCAGCTATCTAACAGAACGGTTGTCAATGTGTGCACTCAACTTCCAGAGTTAAACCCGTGTGTGGATTCAGCAGTCTGCAAACACTTTCTCTGCAGAGTCCCAAAACAGGCGTTTTCAGCCCATTACCGGCATTTGGAAGAAACAGCAGTAAGCACAGGGAAATATCTGCTTCTAAATCCAAAACGCAGCTATCTAACAGAACGGTTGTCAATGTGTGCACTCAACTTCCAGAGTTAAACCCGTGTGTGGATTCAGCAGTCTGCAAACACTTTCTCTGCAGAGTCCCAAAACAGGCGTTTTCAGCCCATTACCGGCATATGGAAGAAACAGCAGTAAGCCCAGGGAAATATCTGCTTCTAAATCCAAAACGCAGCTATCTAACAGAGCGGTTGTCAATGTGTGCACTCAACTTCCAGAGGTAAACCCGTGTGTGGATTCAGCAGTCTGCAAACATCTTCTCTGCAGAGTCCCAAAACAGGCGTTTTCAGCCCATTACCGGCATATGGAAGAAACAGCAGTAAGCACAGGGAAATATCTGCTTCTAAATCCAAAACGCAGCTATCTAACAGAACGGTTGTCAATGTGTGCACTCAACTTCCAGAGTTAAACCCGTGTGTGGATTCAGCAGTCTGCAAACACTTTCTCTGCTGAGTCCCAAAACAGGCGTTTTCAGCCCATTACCGGCATATGGAAGAAACAGCAGTAAGCACAGTGAAATATCTGCTTCTAAATCCAAAACGCAGCTATCTAACAGAACGGTTGTCAATGTGTGCACTCAACTTCCAGAGTTAAATCCGTGTGTGGATTCAGCAGTATGCAAACACTTTCTCTGCAGAGTCCCAAAACAGGCGTTTTCAGCCCATTACCGGCATATGGAAGAAACAGCAGTAAGCACAGGGAAATATCTGCTTCTAAATCCAAAACGCAGCTATCTAACAGAACGGTTGTCAATGTGTGCACTCAACTTCCAGAGTTAAACCCGTGTGTGGATTCAGCAGTCTGCAAACACTTTCTCTGCAGAGTCCCAAAACAGGCGTTTTCAGCCCATTACCGGCATATGGAAGAAACAGCAGTAAGCCCAGGGAAATATCTGCTTCTAAATCCAAAACGCAGCTATCTAACAGAGCGGTTGTCAATGTGTGCACTCAACTTCCAGAGGTAAACCCGTGTGTGGAATCAGCAGTCTGCAAACATCTTCTCTGCAGAGTCCCAAATCAGGCGTTTTCAGCCCATTACCGGCATATGGAAGAAACAGCAGTAAGCACAGGGAAATATCTGCTTCTAAATCCAAAACGCAGCTATCTAACAGAACGGTTGACAATGTGTGCACTCAACTTCCAGAGTTAAACCCGTGTGTGTATTCAGCAGTCTGCAAACACTTTCTCTGCAGAGTCCCAAAACAGGCGTTTTCAGCCCATTACCGGGATATGGAAGAAACAGCAGTAAGCACAGTGAAATATCTGCTTCTAAATCCAAAACGCAGCTATCTAACAGAACGGTTGTCAATGTGTGCACTCAACTTCCAGAGTTAAACCCGTGTGTGGATTCAGCAGTCTGCAAACACTTTCTCTGCAGAGTCCCAAAACAGGCGTTTTCAGCCCATTACCGGCATATGGAAGAAACAGCAGTAAGCACAGGGAAATATCTGCTTCTAAATCCAAAACGCAGCTATCTAACAGAACGGTTGTCAATGTGTGCACTCAACTTCCAGAGTTAAACCCGTGTGTGGATTCAGCAGTCTGCAAACACTTTCTCTGCAGAGTCCCAAAACAGGCGTTTTCAGCCCATTACCGGCATATGGAAGAAACAGCAGTAAGCCCAGGGAAATATCTGCTTCTAAATCCAAAACGCAGCTATCTAACAGAACGGTTGTCAATGTGTGCACTCAACTTCCAGAGTTAAACCCGTGTGTGAATTCAGCAGTCTTCAAACACTTTCTCTGCAGAGTCCCAAAACAGGCGTTTTCAGCCCATTACCGGCATATGGAAGAAACAGCAGTAAGCACAGGGAAATATCTGCTTCTAAATCCAAAACGCAGCTATCTAACAGAACGGTGGTCAATGTGTGCACTCAACTTCCAGAGTTAAACCCGTGTGTGGATTCAGCAGTCTGCAAACACTTTCTCTGCAGAGTCCCAAAACAGGCGTTTTCAGCCCATTACCGGCATATGGAAGAAACAGCAGTAAGCCCAGGGAAATATCTGCTTCTAAATCCAAAACGCAGCTATCTAACAGAACGGTTGTCAATGTGTGCACTCAACTTCCAGAGTTAAACCCGTGTGTGAATTCAGCAGTCTTCAAACACTTTCTCTGCAGAGTCCCAAAACAGGCGTTTTCAGCCCATTACCGGCATATGGAAGAAACAGCAGTAAGCACAGGGAAATATCTGCTTCTAAATCCAAAACGCAGCTATCTAACAGAACGGTTGTCAATGTGTGCACTCAACTTCCAGAGTTAAACCCGTGTGTGGATTCAGCAGTCTGCAAACACTTTCTCTGCAGAGTCCCAAAACAGGCGTTTTCAGCCCATTACCGGCATATGGAAGAAACAGCAGTAAGCACAGGGAAATATCTGCTTCTAAATCCAAAACGCAGCTATCTAACAGAACGGTTGTCAATGTGTGCACTCAACTTTTAGAGTTAAACCCGTGTGTGGATTCAGCAGTCTGCAAACACTTTCTCTGCAGCGTCCCAAAACAGGCGTTTTCAGCCCATTACCGGCATATGGAAGAAACAGCAGTAAGCACAGGGAAATATCTGCTTCTAAATCCAAAACGCAGCTATCTAACAGAACGGTTGTCAATGTGTGCACTCAACTTCCAGAGTTAAACCCGTGTGTGGATTCAGCAGTCTGCAAACATCTTCTCTGCAGAGTGCCAAAACAGGCGTTTTCAGCCCATTACCGGCATATGGAAGAAACAGCAGTAAGCACAGGGAAATATCTGCTTCTAAATCCAAAACGCAGCTATCTAACAGAACGGTTGTCAATGTGTGCACTCAACTTCCAGAGTTAAACCCGTGTGTGGATTCAGCAGTCTGCAAACACTTTCTCTGCTGAGTCCCAAAACAGGCGTTTTCAGCCCATTACCGGCATATGGAAGAAACAGCAGTAAGCACAGGGAAATATCTGCTTCTAAATCCAAAACGCAGCTATCTAACAGAACGGTTGTCAATGTGTGCACTCAACTTCCAGAGTTAAACCCGTGTGTGGATTCAGCAGTCTGCAAACACTTTCTCTGCAGAGTCCCAAAACAGGCGTTTTCAGCCCATTACCGGCATATGGAAGAAACAGCAGTAAGCACAGGGAAATATCTGCTTCTAAATCCAAAACGCAGCTATCTAACAGAACGGTTGTCAATGTGTGCACTCAACTTCCAGAGTTAAACCCGTGTGTGGATTCAGCAGTCTGCAAACACTTTCTCTGCAGAGTCCCAAAACAGGCGTTTTCAGCCCATTACCGGCATATGGAAGAAACAGCTGTAAGCACAGGGAAATATCTGTTTCTAAATCCAAAACGCAGCTATCTAACAGAACGGTTGTCAATGTGTGCACTCAACTTCCAGAGTTAAACCCGTGTGTGGATTCAGCAGTCTGCAAACACTTTCTCTGCAGAGTCCCAAAACAGGCGTTTTCAGCCCATTACCGGCATATGGAAGAAACAGCAGTAAGCACAGGGAAATACCTGCTTCTAAATCCAAAACGCAGCTATCTAACAGAACGGTTGTCAATGTGTGCACTCAACTTCCAGAGTTAAACCCGTGTGTGGATTCAGCAGTCTGCAAACACTTTCTCTGCAGAGTCCCAAAACAGGCGTTTTCAGCCCATTACCGGCATATGGAAGAAACAGCAGTAAGCACAGGGAAATATCTGCTTCTAAATCCAAAACGCAGCTATCTAACAGAACGGTTGTCAATGTGTGCACTCAACTTCCAGAGTTAAACCCGTGTGTGGATTCAGCAGTCTGCAAACACTTTCTCTGCAGAGTCCCAAAACAGGCGTTTTCAGCCCATAACCGGCATATGGAAGTAACAGCAGTAAGCACAGGGAAATATCTGCTTCTAAATCCAAAACGCAGCTATCTAACAGAACGGTTGTCAATGTGTGCACTCAACTTCCAGAGTGAAACCCGTGTGTGGATTCAGCAGTCTGCAAACACTTTCTCTGCAGAGTCCCAAAACAGGCGTTTTCAGCCCATTACCGGCATATGGAAGAAACAGCAGTAAGCCCAGGGAAATATCTGCTTCTAAATCCAAAACGCAGCTATCTAACAGAACGGTTGTCAATGTGTGCACTCAACTTCCAGAGGTAAACCCGTGTGTGGATTCAGCAGTCTGCAAACACTTTCTCTGCAGAGTCCCAAAACAGGCGTTTTCAGCCCATTACCGGCATATGGAAGAAACAGCAGTAAGCACAGGGAAATATCTGCTTCAAAATCCAAAACGCAGCTATCTAACAGAACGGTTGTCAATGTGTGCACTCAACTTCCAGAGTTAAACCCGTGTGTGGATTCAGCAGTCTGCAAACACTTTCTCTGCAGAGTCCCAAAACAGGCGTTTTCAGCCCATTACCGGCATATGGAAGTAACAGCAGTAAGCACAGGCAAATATCTGCTTCTAAATCCAAAACGCAGTTATCTAACAGAACGGTTGTCAATGTGTGCACTCAACTTCCAGAGTTAAACCCGTGTGTGGATTCAGCAGTCTGCAAACACTTTCTCTGCAGAGTCCCAAAACAGGCGTTTTCAGTCCATTACCGGCATATGGAAGAAACAGCAGTAAGCACAGGGAAATATCTGCTTCTAAATCCAAAACGCAGCTATCTAACAGAACGGTTGTCAATGTGTGCACTCAACTTCCAGAGTTAAACCCGTGTGTGGATTCAGCAGTCTGCAAACACTTTCTCTGCAGAGTCCCAAAACAGGCGTTTTCAGCCCATTACCGGCATATGGAAGAAACAGCAGTAAGCCCAGGGAAATATCTGCTTCTAAATCCAAAACGCAGCTATCTAACAGAGCGGTTGTCAATGTGTGCACTCAACTTCCAGAGGTAAACCCGTGTGTGGATTCAGCAGTCTGCAAACATCTTCTCTGCAGAGTCCCAAAACAGGCGTTTTCAGCCCATTACCGGCATATGGAAGAAACAGCAGTAAGCACAGTGAAATATCTGCTTCTAAATCCAAAACGCAGCTATCTAACAGAACGGTTGTCAATGTGTGCACTCAACTTCCAGAGTTAAACCCGTGTGTGGATTCAGCAGTCTGCAAACACTTTCTCTGCAGAGTCCCAAAACAGGCGTTTTCAGCCCATTACCGGCATATGGAAGAAACAGAAGTAAGCACAGGGAAATATCTGCTTCTAAATCCAAAACGCAGCTATCTAACAGAACGGTTGTCAATGTGTGCACTCAACTTCCAGAGACAAACCCGTGTGTGGATTCAGCAGTCTGCAAACACTTTCTCTGCAGAGTCCCAAAACAGGCGTTTTCAGCCCATTACCGGCATATGGAAGAAACAGCAGTAAGCACAGGGAAATATCTGCTTCTAAATCCAAAACGCAGCTATCTAACAGAACGGTTGTCAATGTGTGCACTCAACTTCCAGAGTTAAACCCGTGTGTGGATTCAGCAGTCTGCAAACACTTTCTCTGCAGAGTCCCAAAACAGGCGTTTTCAGCCCATTACCGGCATATGGAAGAAACAGCAGTAAGCACAGGGAAATATCTGCTTCTAAATCCAAAACGCAGCGATCTAACAGAACGGTTGTCAATGTGTGCACTCAACTTCCAGAGTTAAACCCGTGTGTGGATTCAGCAGTCTGCAAACACTTTCTCTGCAGAGTCCCAAAACAGGCGTTTTCAGCCCATTACCGGCATATGGAAGAAACAGCAGTAAGCACAGGGAAATATCTGCTTCTAAATCCAAAACGCAGCTATCTAACAGAACGGTTGTCAATGTGTGCACTCAACTTCCAGAGTTAAACCCGTGTGTGGATTCAGCAGTCTGCAAACACTTTCTCTGCAGAGTCCCAAAACAGGTGTTTTCACCCCATTACCGGCATATAGAAGAAACAGCAGTAAGCACAGGGAAATATCTGCTTCTAAATCCAAAACGCAGCTATCTAACAGAACGGTTGTCAATGTGTGCACTCAACTTCCAGAGTTAAACCCGTGTGTGGATTCAGCAGTCTGCAAACACTTTCTCTGCAGTCCCAAAACAGGCGTTTTCAGCCCATAACCGGCATATGGAAGTAACAGCAGTAAGCACAGGGAAATATCTGCTTCTAAATCCAAAACGCAGCTATCTAACAGAACGGTTGTCAATGTGTGCACTCAACTTCCAGAGTTAAACCCGTGTGTGGATTCAGCAGTCTGCAAACACTTTCTCTGCAGAGTCCCAAAACAGGCGTTTTCAGCCCATTACCGGCATATGGAAGAAACAGCAGTAAGCACAGGGAAATATCTGCTTCTAAATCCAAAACGCAGCTATCTAACAGAACGGTTGTCAATGTGTGCACTCAACTTCCAGAGTTAAACCCGTGTGTGGATTCAGCAGTCTGCAAACACTTTCTCTGCAGAGTCCCAAAACAGGCGTTTTCAGCCCATTACCGGCATAAGGAAGTAACAGCAGTAAGCACAGGGAAATATCTGCTTCTAAATCCAAAACGCAGCTATCTAACAGAACGGTTGTCAATGTGTGCACTCAACTTCCAGAGTTAAACCCGTGTGTGGATTCAGCAGTCTGCAAACACTTTCTCTGCTGAGTCCCAAAACAGGCGTTTTCAGCCCATTACCGGCATATGGAAGAAACAGCAGTAAGCACAGGGAAATATCTGCCTCTAAATCCAAAACGCAGCTAACTAACAGAACGGTTGTCAATGTGTGCACTCAACTTCCAGAGTTAAACCCGTGTGTGGATTCAGCAGTCTGCAAACACTTTCTCTGCAGAGTCCCAAAACAGGCGTTTTCAGCCCATTACCGGCATATGGAAGAAACAGCAGTAAGCCCAGGGAAATATCTGCTTCTAAATCCAAAACGCAGCTATCTAACAGAGCGGTTGTCAATGTGTGCACTCAACTTCCAGAGTTAAACCCGTGTGTGGATTCAGCAGTCTGCAAACACTTTCTCTGCAGAGTCCCAAAACAGGCGTTTTCAGCCCATTACCGGCATATGGAAGAAACAGCAGTAAGCACAGGGAAATATCTGCTTCTAAATCCAAAACGCAGCTTTCTAACAGAACGGTTGTCAATGTGTGCACTCAACTTCCAGAGTTAAACCCGTGTGTGGATTCAGCAGTCTGCAAACACTTTCTCTGCAGAGTCCCAAAACAGGCGTTTTCAGCCCATTACCGGCATATGGAAGAAACAGCAGTAAGCACAGGGAAATATCTGCTTCTAAATCCAAAACGCAGCTATCTAACAGAACGGTTGTCAATGTGTGCACTCAACTTCCAGAGTTAAACCCGTGTGTGGATTCAGCAGTCTGCAAACACTTTCTCTGCAGAGTCCCAAAACAGGCGTTTTCAGCCCATTACCGGCATATGGAAGAAACAGCAGTAAGCCCAGGGAAATATCTGCTTCTAAATCCAAAACGCAGCTATCTAACAGAGCGGTTGTCAATATGTGCACTCAACTTCCAGAGTTAAACCCGTGTGTGGATTCAGCAGTCTGCAAACACTTTCTCTGCAGAGTCCCAAAACAGGCGTTTTCAGCCCATTACCGGCATATGGAAGAAACAGCAGTAAGCCCAGGGAAATATCTGCTTCTAAATCCAAAACGCAGCTATCTAACAGAACGGTTGTCAATGTGTGCACTCAACTTCCAGAGTTAAACCCGTGTGTGGATTCAGCAGTCTGCAAACACTTTCTCTGCAGAGTCCCAAAACAGGCGTTTTCAGCCCATTACCGGCATATGGAAGAAACAGCACTAAGCACAGGGAAATATCTGCTTCTAAATCCAAAACCCAGCTATCTAACAGAACGGTTGTCAATGTGTGCACTCAACTTCCAGAGTTAAACCCGTGTGTGGATTCAGCAGTCTGCAAACACTTTCTCTGCAGAGTCCCAAAACAGGCGTTTTCAGCCCATTACCGGCATATGGAAGAAACAGCAGTAAGCACAGGGAAATATCTGCTTCTAAATCCAAAACGCAGCTATCTAACAGAACGGTTGTCAATGTGTGCACTCAACTTCCAGAGTTAAACCCGTGTGTGGATTCAGCAGTCTGCAAACACTTTCTCTGCAGAGTCCCAAAACAGGCGTTTTCAGCCCATTACCGGCATATGGAAGAAACAGCAGTAAGCACAGGGAAATATCTGCTTCTAAATCCAAAACGCAGCTATCTAACAGAACGGTTGTCAATGTGTGCACTCAACTTCCAGAGTTAAACCCGTGTGTGGATTCAGCAGTCTGCAAACACTTTCTCTGCAGAGTCCCAAAACAGGCGTTTTCAGCCCATTACCGGCATATGGAAGAAACAGCAGTAAGCACAGGGAAATATCTGCTTCTAAATCCAAAACGCAGCTATCTAACAGAACGGTTGTCAATGTGTGCACTCAACTTCCAGAGTTAAACCCGTGTGTGGATTCAGCAGTCTGCAAACACTTTCTCTGCAGAGTCCCAAAACAGGCGTTTTCAGCCCATTACCGGCATATGGAAGAAACAGCAGTAAGCCCAGGGAAATATCTGCTTCTAAATCCAAAACGCAGCTATCTAACAGAGCGGTTGTCAATGTGTGCACTCAACTTCCAGAGGTAAACCCGTGTGTGGATTCAGCAGTCTGCAAACACTTTCTCTGCAGAGTCCCAAAACAGGCGTTTTCAGCCCATTACCGGCATATGGAAGTAACAGCAGTAAGCACAGGGAAATATCTGCTTCTAAATCCAAAACGCAGCTATCTAACAGAACGGTTGTCAATGTGTGCACTCAACTTCCAGAGTTAAACCCGTGTGTGGATTCAGCAGTCTTCAAACACTTTCTCTGCAGAGTCCCAAAACAGGCGTTTTCAGCCCATTACCGGCATATGGAAGTAACAGCAGTAAGCACAGGGAAATATCTGCTTCTAAATCCAAAACGCAGCTATCTAACAGAACGGTTGTCAATGTGTGCACTCAAGTTTTAGAGTTAAACCCGTGTGTGGATTCAGCAGTCTGCAAACACTTTCTCTGCAGAGTCCCAAAACAGGCGTTTTCAGCCCATTACCGGCATATGGAAGAAACAGCAGTAAGCACAGGGAAATATCTGCTTCTAAATCCAAAACGCAGCTATCTAACAGAACGGTTGTCAATGTGTGCACTCAACTTCCAGAGTTAAACCCGTGTGTGGATTCAGCAGTCTGCAAACATCTTCTCTGCAGAGTCCCAAAACAGGCGTTTTCAGCCCATTACCGGCATATGGAAGAAACAGCAGTAAGCACAGGGAAATATCTGCTTCTAAATCCAAAACGCAGCTATCTAACAGAACGGTTGTCAATGTGTGCACTCAACTTCCAGAGTTAAACCCGTGTGTGGATTCAGCAGTCTGCAAACACTTTCTCTGCTGAGTCCCAAAACAGGCGTTTTCAGCCCATTACCGGCATATGGAAGAAACAGCAGTAAGCACAGTGAAATATCTGCTTCTAAATCCAAAACGCAGCTATCTAGCAGAACGGTTGTCAATGTGTGCACTCAACTTCCAGAGTTAAACCCGTGTGTGGATTCAGCAGTCTGCAAACACTTTCTCTGCAGAGTCCCAAAACAGGCGTTTTCAGCCCATTACCGGCATATGGAAGAAACAGCAGTAAGCACAGGGAAATATCTGCTTCTAAATCCAAAACGCAGCTATCTAACAGAACGGTTGTCAATGTGTGCACTCAACTTCCAGAGTTAAACCCGTGTGTGGATTCAGCAGTCTGCAAACACTTTCTCTGCAGAGTCCCAAAACAGGCGTTTTCAGCCCATTACCGGCATATGGAAGAAACAGCAGTAAGCACAGGGAAATATCTGATTCTAAATCCAAAACGCAGCTATCTAACAGAACGGTTGTCAATGTGTGCACTCAACTTCCAGAGTTAAACCCGTGTGTGGATTCAGCAGTCTGCAAACACTTTCTCTGCAGAGTCCCAAAACAGGCGTTTTCAGCCCATTACCGGCATATGGAAGAAACAGCAGTAAGCACAGGGAAATATCTGCTTCTAAATCCAAAACGCAGCTATCTAACAGAACGGTTGTCAATGTGTGCACTCAACTTCCAGAGTTAAACCCGTGTGTGGATTCAGCAGTCTGCAAACACTTTCTCTGCAGAGTCCCAAAACAGGCGTTTTCAGCCCATTACCGGCATATGGAAGAAACAGCAGTAAGCACAGGGAAATATCTGCTTCTAAATCCAAAACGCAGCTATCTAACAGAACGGTTGTCAATGTGTGCACTCAACTTCCAGAGTTAAACCCGTGTGTGGATTCAGCAGTCTGCAAACACTTTCTCTGCAGAGTCCCAAAACAGGCGTTTTCAGCACATAACCGGCATATGGAAGTAACAGCAGTAAGCACAGGGAAATATCTGCTTCTAAATCCAAAACGCAGCTATCTAACAGAACGGTTGTCAATGTGTGCACTCAACTTCCAGAGTTAAACCCGTGTGTGGATTCAGCAGTCTGCAAACACTTTCTCTGCAGAGTCCCAAAACAGGCGTTTTCAGCCCATTACCGGCATATGGAAGAAACAGCAGTAAGCACAGGGAAATATCTGCTTCTAAATCCAAAACGCAGCTATCTAACAGAACGGTTGTCAATGTGTGCACTCAACTTCCAGAGTTAAACCCGTGTGTGGATTCAGCAGTCTGCAAACACTTTCTCTGCAGAGTCCCAAAACAGGCGTTTTCAGCCCATTACCGGCATATGGAAGAAACAGCAGTAAGCACAGGGAAATATCTGCTTCTAAATCCAAAACGCAGCTATCTAACAGAACGGTTGTCAATGTGTGCACTCAACTTCCAGAGTTAAACCCGTGTGTGGATTCAGCAGTCTGCAAACACTTTCTCTGCAGAGTCCCAAAACAGGCGTTTTCAGCCCATTACCGGCATATGGAAGAAACAGCAGTAAGCACAGGGAAATATCTGCCTCTAAATCCAAAACGCAGCTATCTAACAGAACGGTTGTCAATGTGTGCACTCAACTTCCAGGGTTAAACCCGTGTGTGGATTCAACAGTCTTCAAACACTTTCTCTGCAGAGTCCCAAAACAGGCGTTTTCAGCCCATTACCGGCATATGGAAGAAACAGCAGTAAGCACAGGGAAATATCTGCTTCTAAATCCAAAACGCAGCTATCTAACAGAACGGTTGTCAATGTGTGCACTCAACTTCCAGAGTTAAACCCGTGTGTGGATTCAGCAGTCTGCAAACACTTTCTCTGCAGAGTCCCAAAACAGGCGTTTTCAGCCCATTACCGGCATATGGAAGAAACAGCAGTAAGCACAGGGAAATATCTGCTTCTAAATCCAAAACGCAGCTATCTAACAGAACGGTTGTCAATGTGTGCACTCAACTTCCAGAGTTAAACCCGTGTGTGGATTCAGCAGTCTGCAAACACTTTCTCTGCAGAGTCCCAAAACAGGCGTTTTCAGCCCATTACCGGCATATGGAAGAAACAGCAGTAAGCACAGGGAAATATCTGCTTCTAAATCCAAAGCGCAGCTATCTAACAGAACGGTTGTCAATGTGTGCACTCAACTTCCAGAGTTAAACCCGTGTGTGGATTCAGCAGTCTGCAAACACTTTCTCTGCAGAGTCCCAAAACAGGCGTTTTCAGCCCATTACCGGCATATGGAAGAAACAGCAGTAAGCACAGGGAAATATCTGCTTCTAAATCCAAAACGCAGCTATCTAACAGAACGGTTGTCAATGTGTGCACTCAACTTCCAGAGTTAAACCCGTGTGTGGATTCAGCAGTCTGCAAACACTTTCTCTGCAGAGTCCCAAAACAGGCGTTTTCAGCCCATTACCGGCATATGGAAGAAACAGCAGTAAGCACAGGGAAATATCTGCTTCTAAATCCAAAACGCAGCTATCTAACAGAACGGTTGTCAATGTGTGCACTCAACTTCCAGAGTTAAACCCGTGTGTGGATTCAGCAGTCTGCAAACACTTTCTCTGCAGAGTCCCAAAACAGGCGTTTTCAGCCCATTACCGGCATATGGAAGAAACAGCAGTAAGCACAGGGAAATATCTGCTTCTAAATCCAAAACGCAGCTATCTAACAGAACGGTTGTCAATGTGTGCACTCAACTTCCAGAGTTAAACCCGTGTGTGGATTCAGCAGTCTGCAAACACTTTCTCTGCAGAGTCCCAAAACAGGCGTTTTCAGCCCATTACCGGCATATGGAAGAAACAGCAGTAAGCCCAGGGAAATATCTGCTTCTAAATCCAAAACGCAGCTATCTAACAGAACGGTTGTCAATGTGTGCACTCAACTTCCAGAGTTAAACCCGTGTGTGGATTCAGAAGTCTTCAAACACTTTCTCTGCAGAGTCCCAAAACAGGCGTTTTCAGCCCATTACCGGCATATGGAAGTAACAGCAGTAAGCACAGGGAAATATCTGCTTCTAAATCCAAAACGCAGCTATCTAACAGAACGGTTGTCAATGTGTGCACTCAACTTCCAGAGTTAAACCCGTGTGTGGATTCAGCAGTCTGCAAACACTTTCTCTGCAGAGTCCCAAAACAGGCGTTTTCAGCCCATTACCGGCATATGGAAGAAACAGCAGTAAGCACAGGGAAATATCTGCTTCTAAATCCAAAACGCAGCTATCTAACAGAACGGTTGTCAATGTGTGCACTCAACTTCCAGAGTTAAACCCGTGTGTGGATTCAGCAGTCTGCAAACATCTTCTCTGCAGAGTCCCAAAACAGGCGTTTTCAGCCCATTACCGGCATATGGAAGAAACAGCAGTAAGCACAGGGAAATATCTGCTTCTAAATCCAAAACGCAGCTATCTAACAGAACGGTTGTCAATGTGTGCACTCAACTTCCAGAGTTAAACCCGTGTGTGGATTCAGCAGTCTGCAAACACTTTCTCTGCAGAGTCCCAAAACAGGCGTTTTCAGCCCATTACCGGCATATGGAAGAAACAGCAGTAAGCACAGGGAAATATCTGCTTCTAAATCCAAAACGCAGCTATCTAACAGAACGGTTGTCAATGTGTGCACTCAACTTCCAGAGTTAAACCCGTGTGTGGATTCAGCAGTCTGCAAACACTTTCTCTGCAGAGTCCCAAAACAGGCGTTTTCAGCCCATTACCGGCATACGGAAGAAACAGCAGTAAGCACAGGGAAATATCTGCTTCTAAACCCAAAACGCAGCTATCTAACAGAACGGTTGTCAATGTGTGCACTCAACTTCCAGAGTTAAACCCGTGTGTGGATTCAGCAGTCTGCAAACACTTTCTCTGCAGAGTCCCAAAACAGGCGTTTTCAGCCCATTACCGGCATATGGAAGAAACAGCAGTAAGCACAGGGAAATATCTGCTTCTAAATCCAAAACGCAGCTATCTAACAGAACGGTTGTCAATGTGTGCACTCAACTTCCAGAGTTAAACCCGTGTGTGGATTCAGCAGTCTGCAAACACTTTCTCTGCAGAGTCCCAAAACAGGCGTTTTCAGCCCATTACCGGCATATGGAAGAAACAGCAGTAAGCACAGGGAAATATCTGCTTCTAAATCCAAAACGCAGCTATCTAACAGAACGGTTGTCAATGTGTGCACTCAACTTCCAGAGTTAAACCCGTGTGTGGATTCAGCAGTCTGCAAACACTTTCTCTGCAGAGTCCCAAAACAGGCGTTTTCAGCACATAACCGGCATATGGAAGTAACAGCAGTAAGCACAGGGAAATATCTGCTTCTAAATCCAAAACGCAGCTATCTAACAGAACGGTTGTCAATGTGTGCACTCAACTTCCAGAGTTAAACCCGTGTGTGGATTCAGCAGTCTGCAAACACTTTCTCTGCAGAGTCCCAAAACAGGCGTTTTCAGCCCATTACCGGCATACGGAAGAAACAGCAGTAAGCACAGGGAAATATCTGCTTCTAAACCCAAAACGCAGCTATCTAACAGAACGGTTGTCAATGTGTGCACTCAACTTCCAGAGTTAAACCCGTGTGTGGATTCAGCAGTCTGCAAACACTTTCTCTGCAGAGTCCCAAAACAGGCGTTTTCAGCCCATTACCGGCATATGGAAGAAACAGCAGTAAGCACAGGGAAATATCTGCTTCTAAATCCAAAACGCAGCTATCTAACAGAACGGTTGTCAATGTGTGCACTCAACTTCCAGAGTTAAACCCGTGTGTGGATTCAGCAGTCTGCAAACACTTTCTCTGCAGAGTCCCAAAACAGGCGTTTTCAGCCCATTACCGGCATATGGAAGAAACAGCAGTAAGCACAGGGAAATATCTGCTTCTAAATCCAAAACGCAGCTATCTAACAGAACGGTTGTCAATGTGTGCACTCAACTTCCAGAGTTAAACCCGTGTGTGGATTCAGCAGTCTGCAAACACTTTCTCTGCAGAGTCCCAAAACAGGCGTTTTCAGCACATAACCGGCATATGGAAGTAACAGCAGTAAGCACAGGGAAATATCTGCTTCTAAATCCAAAACGCAGCTATCTAACAGAACGGTTGTCAATGTGTGCACTCAACTTCCAGAGTTAAACCCGTGTGTGGATTCAGCAGTCTGCAAACACTTTCTCTGCAGAGTCCCAAAACAGGCGTTTTCAGCCCATTACCGGCATACGGAAGAAACAGCAGTAAGCACAGGGAAATATCTGCTTCTAAATCCAAAACGCAGCTATCTAACAGAACGGTTGTCAATGTGTGCACTCAACTTCCAGAGTTAAACCCGTGTGTGGATTCAGCAGTCTGCAAACACTTTCTCTGCTGAGTCCCAAAACAGGCGTTTTCAGCCCATTACCGGCATATGGAAGAAACAGCAGTAAGCACAGGGAAATATCTGCTTCTAAATCCAAAACGCATCTATCTAACAGAACGGTTGTCAATGTGTGCACTCAACTTCCAGAGTTAAACCCGTGTGTGGATTCAGCAGTCTGCAAACACTTTCTCTGCAGAGTCCCAAAACAGGCGTTTTCAGCCCATTACCGGCATATGGAAGAAACAGCAGTAAGCACAGGGAAATATCTGCCTCTAAATCCAAAACGCAGCTATCTAACAGAACGGTTGTCAATGTGTGCACTCAACGTCCAGGGTTAAACCCGTGTGTGGATTCAGCAGTCTGCAAACACTTTCTCTGCAGAGTCCCAAAACAGGCGTTTTCAGCCCATTACCGGCATATGGAAGAAACAGCAGTAAGCACAGGGAAATATCTCCTTCTAAATCCAAAACGCAGCTATCTAACAGAACGGTTGTCAATGTGTGCACTCAACTTCCAGAGTTAAACCCGTGTGTGGATTCAGCAGTCTGCAAACACTTTCTCTGCAGAGTCCCAAAACAGGCGTTTTCAGCCCGTTACCGGCATATGGAAGAAACAGCAGTAAGCTCAGGGAAATATCTGCTTCTAAATCCAAAACGCAGCTATCTAACAGAACGGTTGTCAATGTGTGCACTCAACTTCCAGAGTTAAACCCGTGTGTGGATTCAGCAGTCTGCAAACACTTTCTCTGCAGAGTCCCAAAACAGGCGTTTTCAGCCCATTACCGGCATATGGAAGAAACAGCAGTAAGCCCAGGGAAATATCTGCTTCTAAATCCAAAACGCAGCTATCTAACAGAACGGTTGTCAATGTGTGCACTCAACTTCCAGAGTTAAACCCGTGTGTGGATTCAGAAGTCTTCAAACACTTTCTCTGCAGAGTCCCAAAACAGGCGTTTTCAGCCCATTACCGGCATATGGAAGTAACAGCAGTAAGCACAGGGAAATATCTGCTTCTAAATCCAAAACGCAGCTATCTAACAGAACGGTTGTCAATGTGTGCACTCAACTTTTAGAGTTAAACCCGTGTGTGGATTCAGCAGTCTGCAAACACTTTCTCTGCAGAGTCCCAAAACAGGCGTTTTCAGCCCATTACCGGCATATGGAAGAAACAGCAGTAAGCACAGGGAAATATCTGCTTCTAAATCCAAAACGCAGCTATCTAACAGAACGGTTGTCAATGTGTGCACTCAACTTCCAGAGTTAAACCCGTGTGTGGATTCAGCAGTCTGCAAACATCTTCTCTGCAGAGTCCCAAAACAGGCGTTTTCAGCCCATTACCGGCATATGGAAGAAACAGCAGTAAGCACAGGGAAATATCTGCTTCTAAATCCAAAACGCAGCTATCTAACAGAACGGTTGTCAATGTGTGCACTCAACTTCCAGAGTTAAACCCGTGTGTGGATTCAGCAGTCTGCAAACACTTTCTCTGCAGAGTCCCAAAACAGGCGTTTTCAGCCCATTACCGGCATATGGAAGAAACAGCAGTAAGCACAGGGAAATATCTGCTTCTAAATCCAAAACGCAGCTATCTAACAGAACGGTTGTCAATGTGTGCACTCAACTTCCAGAGTTAAACCCGTGTGTGGATTCAGCAGTCTGCAAACACTTTCTCTGCAGAGTCCCAAAACAGGCGTTTTCAGCCTATTACCGGCATACGGAAGAAACAGCAGTAAGCACAGGGAAATATCTGCTTCTAAACCCAAAACGCAGCTATCTAACAGAACGGTTGTCAATGTGTGCACTCAACTTCCAGAGTTAAACCCGTGTGTGGATTCAGCAGTCTGCAAACACTTTCTCTGCAGAGTCCCAAAACAGGCGTTTTCAGCCCATTACCGGCATATGGAAGAAACAGCAGTAAGCACAGGGAAATATCTGCTGCTAAATCCAAAACGCAGCTATCTAACAGAACGGTTGTCAATGTGTGCACTCAACTTCCAGAGTTAAACCCGTGTGTGGATTCAGCAGTCTGCAAACACTTTCTCTGCAGAGTCCCAAAACAGGCGTTTTCAGCCCATTACCGGCATATGGAAGAAACAGCAGTAAGCATAGGGAAATATCTGCTTCTAAATCCAAAACGCAGCTATCTAACAGAACGGTTGTCAATGTGTGCACTCAACTTCCAGAGTTAAACCCGTGTGTGGATTCAGCAGTCTGCAAACACTTTCTCTGCAGAGTCCCAAAACAGGCGTTTTCAGCACATAACCGGCATATGGAAGTAACAGCAGTAAGCACAGGGAAATATCTGCTTCTAAATCCAAAACGCAGCTATCTAACAGAACGGTTGTCAATGTGTGCACTCAACTTCCAGAGTTAAACCCGTGTGTGGATTCAGCAGTCTGCAAACACTTTCTCTGCAGAGTCCCAAAACAGGCGTTTTCAGCCCATTACCGGCATACGGAAGAAACAGCAGTAAGCACAGGGAAATATCTGCTTCTAAATCCAAAACGCAGCTATCTAACAGAACGGTTGTCAATGTGTGCACTCAACTTCCAGAGTTAAACCCGTGTGTGGATTCAGCAGTCTGCAAACACTTTCTCTGCAGAGTCCCAAAACAGGTGTTTTCAGCCCATTACCGGCATATGGAAGAAACAGCAGTAAGCACAGGGAAATATCTGCTTCTAAATCCAAAACGCAGCTATCTATCAGAACGGTTGTCAATGTGTGCACTCAACTTCCAGAGTTAAACCCGTGTGTGGATTCAGCAGTCTGCAAACACTTTCTCTGCAGAGTCCCAAAACAGGCGTTTTCAGCCCATTACCGGCATATGGAAGAAACAGCAGTAAGCACAGGGAAATATCTGCCCCTAAATCCAAAATGCAGCTATCTAACAGAACGGTTGTCAATGTGTGCACTCAACTTCCAGGGTTAAACCCGTGTGTGGATTCAGCAGTCTGCAAACACTTTCTCTGCAGAGTCCCAAAACAGGCGTTTTCAGCCCATTACCGGCATATGGAAGAAACAGCAGTAAGCACAGGGAAATATCTCCTTCTAAATCCAAAACGCAGCTATCTAACAGAACGGTTGTCAATGTGTGCACTCAACTTCCAGAGTTAAACCCGTGTGTGGATTCAGCAGTCTGCAAACACTTTCTCTGCAGAGTCCCAAAACAGGCGTTTTCAGCCCATTACCGGCATATGGAAGAAACAGCAGTAAGCACAGGGAAATATCTGCTTCTAAATCCAAAACGCAGCTATCTAACAGAACGGTTGTCAATGTGTGCACTCAACTTCCAGAGTTAAACCCGTGTGTGGATTCAGCAGTCTGCAAACACTTTCTCTGCAGAGTCCCAAAACAGGCGTTTTCAGCCCATTACCGGCATATGGAAGAAACAGCAGTAAGCACAGGGAAATATCTGCTTCTAAATCCAAAACGCAGCTATCTAACAGAACGGTTGTCAATGTGTGCACTCAACTTCCAGAGTTAAACCCGTGTGTGGATTCAGCAGTCTGCAAACACTTTCTCTGCAGAGTCCCAAAACAGGCGTTTTCAGCCTATTACCGGCATATGGAAGAAACAGCAGTAAGCACAGGGAAATATCTGCTTCTAAATCCAAAACGCAGCTATCTAACAGAACGGTTGTCAATGTGTGCACTCAACTTCCAGAGTTAAACCTGTGTGTGGATTCAGCAGTCTGCAAACACTTTCTCTGCAGAGTCCCAAAACAGGCGTTTTCAGCCCATTACCGGCATATGGAAGAAACAGCAGTAAGCACAGTGAAATATCTGCTTCTAAATCCAAAACGCAGCTATCTAACAGAGCGGTTGTCAATGTGTGCACTCAACTTCCAGAGGTAAACCCGTGTGTGGATTCAGCAGTCTGCAAACACTTTCTCTGCAGAGTCCCAAAACAGGCGTTTTCAGCCCATTACCGGCATATGGAAGAAACAGCAGTAAGCACAGGGAAATATCTGCTTCTAAATCCAAAACGCAGCTATCTAACAGAACGGTTGTCAATGTGTGCACTCAACTTCCAGAGTTAAACCCGTGTGTGGATTCAGCAGTCTGCAAACACTTTCTCTGCAGAGTCCCAAAACAGGCGTTTTCAGCCCATTACCGGCATATGGAAGAAACAGCAGTAAGCACAGGGAAATATCTGCTTCTAAATCCAAAACGCAGCTATCTAACAGAACGGTTGTCAATGTGTGCACTCAACTTCCAGAGTTAAACCCGTGTGTGGATTCAGCAGTCTGCAAACACTTTCTCTGCAGAGTCCCAAAACAGGCGTTTTCAGCCCATTACCGGCATATGGAAGTAACAGCAGTAAGCACAGGGAAATATCTGCTTCTAAATCCAAAACGCAGCTATCTAACAGAACGGTTGTCAATGTGTGCACTCAACTTCCAGAGTTAAACCCGTGTGTGGATTCAGCAGTCTGCAAACACTTTCTCTGCAGAGTCCCAAAACAGGCGTTTTCAGCCCATTACCGGCATATGGAAGAAACAGCAGTAAGCACAGGGAAATATCTGCTTCTAAATCCAAAACGCAGCTATCTAACAGAACGGTTGTCAATGTGTGCACTCAACTTCCAGAGTTAAACCCGTGTGTGGATTCAGCAGTCTGCAAACACTTTCTCTGCAGAGTCCCAAAACAGGCGTTTTCAGCCCATTACCGGCATATGGAAGAAACAGCAGTAAGCACAGGGAAATATCTGCTTCTAAATCCAAAACGCAGCTATCTAACAGAACGGTTGTCAATGTGTGCACTCAACTTCCAGTGTTAAACCCGTGTGTGGATTCAGCAGTCTGCAAACACTTTCTCTGCAGAGTCCCAAAACAGGCGTTTTCAGCCCATTACCGGCATATGGAAGAAACAGCAGTAAGCACAGGGAAATATCTGCTTCTAAATCCAAAACGCAGCTATCTAACAGAACGGTTGTCAATGTGTGCACTCAACTTCCAGAGTTAAACCCGTGTGTGGATTCAGCAGTCTGCAAACACTTTCTCTGCAGAGTCCCAAAACAGGCGTTTTCAGCCCATTACCGGCATATGGAAGAAACAGCAGTAAGCCCAGGGAAATATCTGCTTCTAAATCCAAAACGCAGCTATCTAACAGAACGGTTGTCAATGTGTGCACTCAACTTCCAGAGTTAAACCCGTGTGTGGATTCAGAAGTCTTCAAACACTTTCTCTGCAGAGTCCCAAAACAGGCGTTTTCAGCCCATTACCGGCATATGGAAGTAACAGCAGTAAGCACAGGGAAATATCTGCTTCTAAATCCAAAACGCAGCTATCTAACAGAACGGTTGTCAATGTGTGCACTCAACTTCCAGAGTTAAACCCGTGTGTGGATTCAGCAGTCTGCAAACACTTTCTCTGCAGAGTCCCAAAACAGGCGTTTTCAGCCCATTACCGGCATATGGAAGAAACAGCAGTAAGCACAGGGAAATATCTGCTTCTAAATCCAAAACGCAGCTATCTAACAGAACGGTTGTCAATGTGTGCACTCAACTTCCAGAGTTAAACCCGTGTGTGGATTCAGCAGTCTGCAAACATCTTCTCTGCAGAGTCCCAAAACAGGCGTTTTCAGCCCATTACCGGCATATGGAAGAAACAGCAGTAAGCACAGGGAAATATCTGCTTCTAAATCCAAAACGCAGCTATCTAACAGAACGGTTGTCAATGTGTGCACTCAACTTCCAGAGTTAAACCCGTGTGTGGATTCAGCAGTCTGCAAACACTTTCTCTGCAGAGTCCCAAAACAGGCGTTTTCAGCCCATTACCGGCATATGGAAGAAACAGCAGTAAGCACAGGGAAATATCTGCTTCTAAATCCAAAACGCAGCTATCTAACAGAACGGTTGTCAATGTGTGCACTCAACTTCCAGAGTTAAACCCGTGTGTGGATTCAGCAGTCTGCAAACACTTTCTCTGCAGAGTCCCAAAACAGGCGTTTTCAGCCCATTACCGGCATACGGAAGAAACAGCAGTAAGCACAGGGAAATATCTGCTTCTAAACCCAAAACGCAGCTATCTAACAGAACGGTTGTCAATGTGTGCACTCAACTTCCAGAGTTAAACCCGTGTGTGGATTCAGCAGTCTGCAAACACTTTCTCTGCAGAGTCCCAAAACAGGCGTTTTCAGCCCATTACCGGCATATGGAAGAAACAGCAGTAAGCACAGGGAAATATCTGCTTCTAAATCCAAAACGCAGCTATCTAACAGAACGGTTGTCAATGTGTGCACTCAACTTCCAGAGTTAAACCCGTGTGTGGATTCAGCAGTCTGCAAACACTTTCTCTGCAGAGTCCCAAAACAGGCGTTTTCAGCCCATTACCGGCATATGGAAGAAACAGCAGTAAGCACAGGGAAATATCTGCTTCTAAATCCAAAACGCAGCTATCTAACAGAACGGTTGTCAATGTGTGCACTCAACTTCCAGAGTTAAACCCGTGTGTGGATTCAGCAGTCTGCAAACACTTTCTCTGCAGAGTCCCAAAACAGGCGTTTTCAGCACATAACCGGCATATGGAAGTAACAGCAGTAAGCACAGGGAAATATCTGCTTCTAAATCCAAAACGCAGCTATCTAACAGAACGGTTGTCAATGTGTGCACTCAACTTCCAGAGTTAAACCCGTGTGTGGATTCAGCAGTCTGCAAACACTTTCTCTGCAGAGTCCCAAAACAGGCGTTTTCAGCCCATTACCGGCATACGGAAGAAACAGCAGTAAGCACAGGGAAATATCTGCTTCTAAACCCAAAACGCAGCTATCTAACAGAACGGTTGTCAATGTGTGCACTCAACTTCCAGAGTTAAACCCGTGTGTGGATTCAGCAGTCTGCAAACACTTTCTCTGCAGAGTCCCAAAACAGGCGTTTTCAGCCCATTACCGGCATATGGAAGAAACAGCAGTAAGCACAGGGAAATATCTGCTTCTAAATCCAAAACGCAGCTATCTAACAGAACGGTTGTCAATGTGTGCACTCAACTTCCAGAGTTAAACCCGTGTGTGGATTCAGCAGTCTGCAAACACTTTCTCTGCAGAGTCCCAAAACAGGCGTTTTCAGCCCATTACCGGCATATGGAAGAAACAGCAGTAAGCACAGGGAAATATCTGCTTCTAAATCCAAAACGCAGCTATCTAACAGAACGGTTGTCAATGTGTGCACTCAACTTCCAGAGTTAAACCCGTGTGTGGATTCAGCAGTCTGCAAACACTTTCTCTGCAGAGTCCCAAAACAGGCGTTTTCAGCACATAACCGGCATATGGAAGTAACAGCAGTAAGCACAGGGAAATATCTGCTTCTAAATCCAAAACGCAGCTATCTAACAGAACGGTTGTCAATGTGTGCACTCAACTTCCAGAGTTAAACCCGTGTGTGGATTCAGCAGTCTGCAAACACTTTCTCTGCAGAGTCCCAAAACAGGCGTTTTCAGCCCATTACCGGCATACGGAAGAAACAGCAGTAAGCACAGGGAAATATCTGCTTCTAAATCCAAAACGCAGCTATCTAACAGAACGGTTGTCAATGTGTGCACTCAACTTCCAGAGTTAAACCCGTGTGTGGATTCAGCAGTCTGCAAACACTTTCTCTGCTGAGTCCCAAAACAGGCGTTTTCAGCCCATTACCGGCATATGGAAGAAACAGCAGTAAGCACAGGGAAATATCTGCTTCTAAATCCAAAACGCATCTATCTAACAGAACGGTTGTCAATGTGTGCACTCAACTTCCAGAGTTAAACCCGTGTGTGGATTCAGCAGTCTGCAAACACTTTCTCTGCAGAGTCCCAAAACAGGCGTTTTCAGCCCATTACCGGCATATGGAAGAAACAGCAGTAAGCACAGGGAAATATCTGCCTCTAAATCCAAAACGCAGCTATCTAACAGAACGGTTGTCAATGTGTGCACTCAACGTCCAGGGTTAAACCCGTGTGTGGATTCAGCAGTCTGCAAACACTTTCTCTGCAGAGTCCCAAAACAGGCGTTTTCAGCCCATTACCGGCATATGGAAGAAACAGCAGTAAGCACAGGGAAATATCTCCTTCTAAATCCAAAACGCAGCTATCTAACAGAACGGTTGTCAATGTGTGCACTCAACTTCCAGAGTTAAACCCGTGTGTGGATTCAGCAGTCTGCAAACACTTTCTCTGCAGAGTCCCAAAACAGGCGTTTTCAGCCCGTTACCGGCATATGGAAGAAACAGCAGTAAGCTCAGGGAAATATCTGCTTCTAAATCCAAAACGCAGCTATCTAACAGAACGGTTGTCAATGTGTGCACTCAACTTCCAGAGTTAAACCCGTGTGTGGATTCAGCAGTCTGCAAACACTTTCTCTGCAGAGTCCCAAAACAGGCGTTTTCAGCCCATTACCGGCATATGGAAGAAACAGCAGTAAGCCCAGGGAAATATCTGCTTCTAAATCCAAAACGCAGCTATCTAACAGAACGGTTGTCAATGTGTGCACTCAACTTCCAGAGTTAAACCCGTGTGTGGATTCAGAAGTCTTCAAACACTTTCTCTGCAGAGTCCCAAAACAGGCGTTTTCAGCCCATTACCGGCATATGGAAGTAACAGCAGTAAGCACAGGGAAATATCTGCTTCTAAATCCAAAACGCAGCTATCTAACAGAACGGTTGTCAATGTGTGCACTCAACTTTTAGAGTTAAACCCGTGTGTGGATTCAGCAGTCTGCAAACACTTTCTCTGCAGAGTCCCAAAACAGGCGTTTTCAGCCCATTACCGGCATATGGAAGAAACAGCAGTAAGCACAGGGAAATATCTGCTTCTAAATCCAAAACGCAGCTATCTAACAGAACGGTTGTCAATGTGTGCACTCAACTTCCAGAGTTAAACCCGTGTGTGGATTCAGCAGTCTGCAAACATCTTCTCTGCAGAGTCCCAAAACAGGCGTTTTCAGCCCATTACCGGCATATGGAAGAAACAGCAGTAAGCACAGGGAAATATCTGCTTCTAAATCCAAAACGCAGCTATCTAACAGAACGGTTGTCAATGTGTGCACTCAACTTCCAGAGTTAAACCCGTGTGTGGATTCAGCAGTCTGCAAACACTTTCTCTGCAGAGTCCCAAAACAGGCGTTTTCAGCCCATTACCGGCATATGGAAGAAACAGCAGTAAGCACAGGGAAATATCTGCTTCTAAATCCAAAACGCAGCTATCTAACAGAACGGTTGTCAATGTGTGCACTCAACTTCCAGAGTTAAACCCGTGTGTGGATTCAGCAGTCTGCAAACACTTTCTCTGCAGAGTCCCAAAACAGGCGTTTTCAGCCTATTACCGGCATACGGAAGAAACAGCAGTAAGCACAGGGAAATATCTGCTTCTAAACCCAAAACGCAGCTATCTAACAGAACGGTTGTCAATGTGTGCACTCAACTTCCAGAGTTAAACCCGTGTGTGGATTCAGCAGTCTGCAAACACTTTCTCTGCAGAGTCCCAAAACAGGCGTTTTCAGCCCATTACCGGCATATGGAAGAAACAGCAGTAAGCACAGGGAAATATCTGCTGCTAAATCCAAAACGCAGCTATCTAACAGAACGGTTGTCAATGTGTGCACTCAACTTCCAGAGTTAAACCCGTGTGTGGATTCAGCAGTCTGCAAACACTTTCTCTGCAGAGTCCCAAATCAGGCGTTTTCAGCCCATTACCGGCATATGGAAGAAACAGCAGTAAGCATAGGGAAATATCTGCTTCTAAATCCAAAACGCAGCTATCTAACAGAACGGTTGTCAATGTGTGCACTCAACTTCCAGAGTTAAACCCGTGTGTGGATTCAGCAGTCTGCAAACACTTTCTCTGCAGAGTCCCAAAACAGGCGTTTTCAGCACATAACCGGCATATGGAAGTAACAGCAGTAAGCACAGGGAAATATCTGCTTCTAAATCCAAAACGCAGCTATCTAACAGAACGGTTGTCAATGTGTGCACTCAACTTCCAGAGTTAAACCCGTGTGTGGATTCAGCAGTCTGCAAACACTTTCTCTGCAGAGTCCCAAAACAGGCGTTTTCAGCCCATTACCGGCATACGGAAGAAACAGCAGTAAGCACAGGGAAATATCTGCTTCTAAATCCAAAACGCAGCTATCTAACAGAACGGTTGTCAATGTGTGCACTCAACTTCCAGAGTTAAACCCGTGTGTGGATTCAGCAGTCTGCAAACACTTTCTCTGCAGAGTCCCAAAACAGGTGTTTTCAGCCCATTACCGGCATATGGAAGAAACAGCAGTAAGCACAGGGAAATATCTGCTTCTAAATCCAAAACGCAGCTATCTATCAGAACGGTTGTCAATGTGTGCACTCAACTTCCAGAGTTAAACCCGTGTGTGGATTCAGCAGTCTGCAAACACTTTCTCTGCAGAGTCCCAAAACAGGCGTTTTCAGCCCATTACCGGCATATGGAAGAAACAGCAGTAAGCACAGGGAAATATCTGCCCCTAAATCCAAAATGCAGCTATCTAACAGAACGGTTGTCAATGTGTGCACTCAACTTCCAGGGTTAAACCCGTGTGTGGATTCAGCAGTCTGCAAACACTTTCTCTGCAGAGTCCCAAAACAGGCGTTTTCAGCCCATTACCGGCATATGGAAGAAACAGCAGTAAGCACAGGGAAATATCTCCTTCTAAATCCAAAACGCAGCTATCTAACAGAACGGTTGTCAATGTGTGCACTCAACTTCCAGAGTTAAACCCGTGTGTGGATTCAGCAGTCTGCAAACACTTTCTCTGCAGAGTCCCAAAACAGGCGTTTTCAGCCCATTACCGGCATATGGAAGAAACAGCAGTAAGCACAGGGAAATATCTGCTTCTAAATCCAAAACGCAGCTATCTAACAGAACGGTTGTCAATGTGTGCACTCAACTTCCAGAGTTAAACCCGTGTGTGGATTCAGCAGTCTGCAAACACTTTCTCTGCAGAGTCCCAAAACAGGCGTTTTCAGCCCATTACCGGCATATGGAAGAAACAGCAGTAAGCACAGGGAAATATCTGCTTCTAAATCCAAAACGCAGCTATCTAACAGAACGGTTGTCAATGTGTGCACTCAACTTCCAGAGTTAAACCCGTGTGTGGATTCAGCAGTCTGCAAACACTTTCTCTGCAGAGTCCCAAAACAGGCGTTTTCAGCCTATTACCGGCATATGGAAGAAACAGCAGTAAGCACAGGGAAATATCTGCTTCTAAATCCAAAACGCAGCTATCTAACAGAACGGTTGTCAATGTGTGCACTCAACTTCCAGAGTTAAACCTGTGTGTGGATTCAGCAGTCTGCAAACACTTTCTCTGCAGAGTCCCAAAACAGGCGTTTTCAGCCCATTACCGGCATATGGAAGAAACAGCAGTAAGCACAGTGAAATATCTGCTTCTAAATCCAAAACGCAGCTATCTAACAGAGCGGTTGTCAATGTGTGCACTCAACTTCCAGAGGTAAACCCGTGTGTGGATTCAGCAGTCTGCAAACACTTTCTCTGCAGAGTCCCAAAACAGGCGTTTTCAGCCCATTACCGGCATATGGAAGAAACAGCAGTAAGCACAGGGAAATATCTGCTTCTAAATCCAAAACGCAGCTATCTAACAGAACGGTTGTCAATGTGTGCACTCAACTTCCAGAGTTAAACCCGTGTGTGGATTCAGCAGTCTGCAAACACTTTCTCTGCAGAGTCCCAAAACAGGCGTTTTCAGCCCATTACCGGCATATGGAAGAAACAGCAGTAAGCACAGGGAAATATCTGCTTCTAAATCCAAAACGCAGCTATCTAACAGAACGGTTGTCAATGTGTGCACTCAACTTCCAGAGTTAAACCCGTGTGTGGATTCAGCAGTCTGCAAACACTTTCTCTGCAGAGTCCCAAAACAGGCGTTTTCAGCCCATTACCGGCATATGGAAGTAACAGCAGTAAGCACAGGGAAATATCTGCTTCTAAATCCAAAACGCAGCTATCTAACAGAACGGTTGTCAATGTGTGCACTCAACTTCCAGAGTTAAACCCGTGTGTGGATTCAGCAGTCTGCAAACACTTTCTCTGCAGAGTCCCAAAACAGGCGTTTTCAGCCCATTACCGGCATATGGAAGAAACAGCAGTAAGCACAGGGAAATATCTGCTTCTAAATCCAAAACGCAGCTATCTAACAGAACGGTTGTCAATGTGTGCACTCAACTTCCAGAGTTAAACCCGTGTGTGGATTCAGCAGTCTGCAAACACTTTCTCTGCAGAGTCCCAAAACAGGCGTTTTCAGCCCATTACCGGCATATGGAAGAAACAGCAGTAAGCACAGGGAAATATCTGCTTCTAAATCCAAAACGCAGCTATCTAACAGAACGGTTGTCAATGTGTGCACTCAACTTCCAGTGTTAAACCCGTGTGTGGATTCAGCAGTCTGCAAACACTTTCTCTGCAGAGTCCCAAAACAGGCGTTTTCAGCCCATTACCGGCATATGGAAGAAACAGCAGTAAGCACAGGGAAATATCTGCTTCTAAATCCAAAACGCAGCTATCTAACAGAACGGTTGTCAATGTGTGCACTCAACTTCCAGAGTTAAACCCGTGTGTGGATTCAGCAGTCTGCAAACACTTTCTCTGCAGAGTCCCAAAACAGGCGTTTTCAGCTCATTACCGGCATATGGAAGAAACAGCAGTAAGCACAGGGAAATATCTGCTTCAAAATCCAAAACGCAGCTATCTAACAGAACGGTTGTCAATGTGTGCACTCAACTTCCAGAGTTAAAACCGTGTGTGGATTCAGCAGTCTGCAAACACTTTCTCTGCAGAGTCCCAAAACAGGCGTTTTCAGCCCATTACCGGCATATGGAAGAAACAGCAGTAAGCACAGGGAAATATCTGCTTCTAAATCCAAAACGCAGCTATCTAACAGAAGGTTGTCAATGTGTGCACTCAACTTCCAGAGTTAAACCCGTGTGTGGATTCAGCAGTCCTGCAAACACTTTCTCTGCAGAGTCCCAAAACAGGCGTTTTCAGCCCATTACCGGCATATGGAAGAAACAGCAGTAAGCACAGGGAAATATCTGCTTCTAAATCCAAAACGCAGCTATCTAACAGAACGGTTGTCAATGTGTGCACTCAACTTCCAGAGTTAAACCCGTGTGTGGATTCAGCAGTCTGCAAACACTTTCTCTGCAGAGTCCCAAAACAGGCGTTTTCAGCCTATTACTGGCATATGGAAGAAACAGCAGTAAGCACAGGGAAATATCTGCTTCTAAATCCAAAACGCAGCTATCTAACAGAACGGTTGTCAATGTGTGCACTCAACTTCCAGAGTTAAACCTGTGTGTGGATTCAGCAGTCTGCAAACACTTTCTCTGCAGAGTCCCAAAACAGGCGTTTTCAGCCCATTACCGCATATGGAAGAAACAGCAGTAAGCACAGGGAAATATCTGCTTCTAAATCCAAAACGCAGCTATCTAACAGAGCGGTTGTCAATGTGTGCACTCAACTTCCAGAGGTAAACCCGTGTGTGGATTCAGCAGTCTGCAAACACTTTCTCTGCAGAGTCCCAAAACAGGCGTTTTCAGCCCATTACCGGCATATGGAAGAAACAGCAGTAAGCACAGGGAAATATCTGCTTCTAAATCCAAAACGCAGCTATCTAACAGAACGGTTGTCAATGTGTGCACTCAACTTCCAGAGTTAAACCCGTGTGTGGATTCAGCAGTCTGCAAACACTTTCTTTGCAGAGTCCCAAAACAGGCGTTTTCAGCCCATTACCGGCATATGGAAGAAACAGCAGTAAGCCCAGGGAAATATCTGCTTCTAAATCCAAAACGCAGCTATCTAACAGAACGGTTGTCAATGTGTGCACTCAACTTCCAGAGTTAAACCCGTGTGTGGATTCAGCAGTCTGCAAACACTTTCTCTGCAGAGTCCCAAAACAGGCGTTTTCAGCCCATTACCGGCATATGGAAGTAACAGCAGTAAGCACAGGGAAATATCTGCTTCTAAATCCAAAACGCAGCTATCTAACAGAACGGTTGTCAATGTGTGCACTCAACTTTTAGAGTTAAACCCGTGTGTGGATTCAGCAGTCTGCAAACACTTTCTCTGCAGAGTCCCAAAACAGGCGTTTTTCAGCCCATTACCGGCATATGGAAGAAACAGCAGTAAGCACAGGGAAATATCTGCTTCTAAATCCAAAACGCAGCTATCTAACAGAACGGTTGTCAATGTGTGCACTCAACTTCCAGAGTTAAACCCGTGTGTGGATTCAGCAGTCTGCAAACATCTTCTCTGCAGAGTCCCAAAACAGGCGTTTTCAGCCCATTACCGGCATATGGAAGAAACAGCAGTAAGCACAGGGAAATATCTGCTTCTAAATCCAAAACGCAGCTATCTAACAGAACGGTTGTCAATGTGTGCACTCAACTTCCAGAGTTAAACCCGTGTGTGGATTCAGCAGTCTGCAAACACTTTCTCTGCAGAGTCCCAAAACAGGCGTTTTCAGCCCATTACCGGCATATGGAAGAAACAGCAGTAAGCACAGGGAAATATCTGCTTCTAAATCCAAAACGCAGCTATCTAACAGAACGGTTGTCAATGTGTGCACTCAACTTCCAGAGTTAAACCCGTGTGTGGATTCAGCAGTCTGCAAACACTTTCTCTGCAGAGTCCCAAAACAGGCGTTTTCAGCCCATTACCGGCATATGGAAGAAACAGCAGTAAGCACAGGGAAATATCTGCTTCTAAATCCAAAACGCAGCTATCTAACAGAACGGTTGTCAATGTGTGCACTCAACTTCCAGAGTTAAACCCGGTGTGTGGATTCAGCAGTCTTCAAACACTTTCTCTGCAGAGTCCCAAAACAGGCGTTTTCAGCCCATTACCGGCATATGGAAGTAACAGCAGTAAGCACAGGGAAATATCTGCTTCTAAATCCAAAACGCAGCTATCTAACAGAACGGTTGTCAATGTGTGCACTCAACTTTTAGAGTTAAACCCGTGTGTGGATTCAGCAGTCTGCAAACACTTTCTCTGCAGAGTCCCAAAACAGGCGTTTTCAGCCCATTACCGGCATAAGGAAGAAACAGCAGTAAGCACAGGGAAATATCTGCTTCTAAATCCAAAACGCAGCTATCTAACAGAACGGTTGTCAATGTGTGCACTCAACTTCCAGAGTTAAACCCGTGTGTGGATTCAGCAGTCTGCAAACATCTTCTCTGCAGAGTCCCAAAACAGGCGTTTTCAGCCCATTACCGGCATATGGAAGAAACAGCAGTAAGCACAGGGAAATATCTGCTTCTAAATCCAAAACGCAGCTATCTAACAGAACGGTTGTCAATGTGTGCACTCAACTTCCAGAGTTAAACCCGTGTGTGGACTCAGCAGTCTGCAAACACTTTCTCTGCAGAGTCCCAAAACAGGCGTTTTTAAGCCCATTACCGGCATATGGAAGAAACAGCAGTAAGCACAGGGAAATATCTGCTTCTAAATCCAAAACGCAGCTATCTAACAGAACGGTTGTCAATGTGTGCATCAACTTCCAGGGTTAAACCCGTGTGTGGATTCAGCAGTCTGTAAACACTTTCTCTGCAGAGTCCCAAAACAGGCGTTTTCAGCCCATTACCGGCATATGGAAGAAACAGCAGTAAGCACAGGGAAATATCTGCTTCTAAATCCAAAACGCAGCTATCTAACAGAACGGTTGTCAATGTGTGCACTCAACTTCCAGAGTTAAACCCGTGTGTGGATTCAGCAGTCTGCAAACACTTTCTCTGCAGAGTCCCCAAAACAGGCGTTTTCAGCCCATTACCGGCATATGGAAGAAACAGCAAGTAAGCACAGGGAAATATCTGCTTCTAAATCCAAAACGCAGCTATCTAACAGAACGGTTGTCAATGTGTGCACTCAACTTCCAGAGTTAAAACCCGTGTGTTGTTCAGCAGTCTGCAAACACTTTCTCTGCAGAGTCCCAAAACAGGCGTTTTCAGCCCATTACCGGCATATGGAAGAAACAGCAGTAAGCACAGGGAAATATCTGCTTCTAAATCCAAAACGCAGCTATCTAACAGAACGGTTGTCAATGTGTGCACTCAACTTCCAGAGTTAAACCCGTGTGTGGATTCAGCAGTCTGCAAACACTTTCTCTGCAGAGTCCCAAAACAGGCGTTTTCAGCCCATTACCGGCATATGGAAGAAACAGCAGTAAGCACAGGGGAAATATCTGCTTCTAAATCCAAAACGCAGCTATCTAACAGAACGGTTGTCAATGTGTGCACTCAACTTCCAGAGTTAAACCCGTGTGTGGATTCAGCAGTCTGCAAACACTTTCTCTGCAGAGTCCCAAAACAGGCGTTTTCAGCCCATTACCGGCATATGGAAGAAACAGCAGTAAGCACAGGGAAATATCTGCTTCTAAATCCAAAACGCAGCTATCTAACAGAACGGTTGTCAATGTGTGCACTCAACTTCCAGAGTTAAACCCGTGTGTGGATTCAGCAGTCTGCAAACATCTTCTCTGCAGAGTCCCAAAACAGGCGTTTTCAGCCCATTACCGGCATATGGAAGAAACAGCAGTAAGCACAGGGAAATATCTGCTTCTAAATCCAAAACGCAGCTATCTAACAGAACGGTTGTCAATGTGTGCACTCAACTTCCAGAGTTAAACCCGTGTGTGGATTCAGCAGTCTGCAAACACTTTCTCTGCAGAGTCCCAAAACAGGCGTTTTCAGCCCATTACCGGCATATGGAAGAAACAGCAGTAAGCACAGGGAAATATCTGCTTCTAAATCCAAAACGCAGCTATCTAACAGAACGGTTGTCAATGTGTGCACTCAACTTCCAGAGTTAAACCCGTGTGTGGATTCAGCAGTCTGCAAACACTTTCTCTGCAGAGTCCCAAAACAGGCGTTTTCAGCCCATTACCGGCATATGGAAGAAACAGCAGTAAGCACAGGGAAATATCTGCTTCTAAATCCAAAACGCAGCTATCTAACAGAACGGTTGTCAATGTGTGCACTCAACTTCCAGAGTTAAACCCGTGTGTGGATTCAGCAGTCTGCAAACACTTTCTCTGCAGAGTCCCAAAACAGGCGTTTTCAGCCCATTACCGGCATATGGAAGTAACAGCAGTAAGCACAGGGAAATATCTGCTTCTAAATCCAAAACGCAGCTATCTAACAGAACGGTTGTCAATGTGTGCACTCAACTTTCAGAGTTAAACCCGTGTGTGGATTCAGCAGTCTGCAAACACTTTCTCTGCAGAGTCCCAAAACAGGCGTTTTCAGCCCATTACCGGCATATGGAAGAAACAGCAGTAAGCACAGGGAAATATCTGCTTCTAAATCCAAAACGCAGCTATCTAACAGAACGGTTGTCAATGTGTGCACTCAACTTCCAGAGTTAAACCCGTGTGTGGATTCAGCAGTCTGCAAACATCTTCTCTGCAGAGTCCCAAAACAGGCGTTTTCAGCCCATTACCGGCATATGGAAGAAACAGCAGTAAGCACAGGGAAATATCTGCTTCTAAATCCAAAACGCAGCTATCTAACAGAACGGTTGTCAATGTGTGCACTCAACTTCCAGAGTTAAACCCGTGTGTGGACTCAGCAGTCTGCAAACACTTTCTCTGCAGAGTCCCAAAACAGGCGTTTTCAGCCCATTACCGGCATATGGAAGAAACAGCAGTAAGCACAGGGAAATATCTGCTTCTAAATCCAAAACGCAGCTATCTAACAGAACGGTTGTCAATGTGTGCACTCAACTTCCAGAGTTAAACCCGTGTGTGGATTCAGCAGTCTTCAAACACTTTCTCTGCAGAGTCCCAAAACAGGCGTTTTTCAGCCCATTACCGGCATATGGAAGAAACAGCAGTAAGCACAGGGAAATATCTGCTTCTAAATCCAAAACGCAGCTATCTAACAGAACGGTTGTCAATGTGTGCACTCAACTTCCAGAGTTAAACCCGTGTGTGGATTCAGCAGTCTGCAAACACTTTCTCTGCAGAGTCCCAAAACAGGCGTTTTCAGCCCATTACCGGCATATGGAAGAAACAGCAGTAAGCACAGGGAAATATCTAGCTTCTAAATCCAAAACGCAGCTATCTAACAGAACGGTTGTCAATGTGTGCACTCAACTTCCAGAGTTAAACCCGTGTGTGGATTCAGCAGTCTTCAAACACTTTCTCTGCAGAGTCCCAAAACAGGCGTTTTCAGCCCATTACCGGCATATGGAAGAAACAGCAGTAAGCACAGGGAAATATCTGCTTCTAAATCCAAAACGCAGCTATCTAACAGAACGGTTGTCAATGTGTGCACTCAACTTCCAGAGTTAAACCCGTGTGTGGATTCAGCAGTCTGCAAACACTTTCTCTGCAGAGTCCCAAAACAGGCGTTTTCAGCCCATTACCGGCATATGGAAGAAACAGCAGTAAGCACAGGGAAATATCTGCTTCTAAATCCAAAACGCAGCTATCTAACAGAACGGTTGTCAATGTGTGCACTCAACTTCCAGAGTTAAACCCGTGTGTGGATTCAGCAGTCTGCAAACACTTTCTCTGCAGAGTCCCAAAACAGGCGTTTTCAGCCCATTACCGGCATATGGAAGAAACAGCAGTAAGCACAGGGAAATATCTGCTTCTAAATCCAAAACGCAGCTATCTAACAGAACGGTTGTCAATGTGTGCACTCAACTTCCAGAGTTAAACCCGTGTGTGGATTCAGCAGTCTGCAAACACTTTCTCTGCAGAGTCCCAAAACAGGCGTTTTCAGCCCATTACCGGCATATGGAAGAAACAGCAGTAAGCACAGGGAAATATCTGCTTCTAAATCCAAAACGCAGCTATCTAACAGAACGGTTGTCAATGTGTGCACTCAACTTCCAGAGTTAAACCCGTGTGTGGATTCAGCAGTCTGCAAACACTTTCTCTGCAGAGTCCCAAAACAGGCGTTTTCAGCCCATTACCGGCATATGGAAGAAACAGCAGTAAGCACAGGGAAATATCTGCTTCTAAATCCAAAACGCAGCTATCTAACAGAACGGTTGTCAATGTGTGCACTCAACTTCCAGAGTTAAACCCGTGTGTGGATTCAGCAGTCTGCAAACACTTTCTCTGCAGAGTCCCAAAACAGGCGTTTTCAGCCCATTACCGGCATATGGAAGAAACAGCAGTAAGCACAGGGAAATATCTGCTTCTAAATCCAAAACGCAGCTATCTAACAGAACGGTTGTCAATGTGTGCACTCAACTTCCAGAGTTAAACCCGTGTGTGGATTCAGCAGTCTGCAAACATCTTCTCTGCAGAGTCCCAAAACAGGCGTTTTCAGCCCATTACCGGCATATGGAAGAAACAGCAGTAAGCACAGGGAAATATCTGCTTCTAAATCCAAAACGCAGCTATCTAACAGAACGGTTGTCAATGTGTGCACTCAACTTCCAGAGACAAACCCGTGTGTGGATTCAGCAGTCTGCAAACACTTTCTCTGCAGAGTCCCAAAACAGGCGTTTTCAGCCCATTACCGGCATATGGAAGAAACAGCAGTAAGCACAGGGAAATATCTGCTTCTAAATCCAAAACGCAGCTATCTAACAGAACGGTTGTCAATGTGTGCACTCAACTTCCAGAGTTAAACCCGTGTGTGGATTCAGCAGTCTGCAAACACTTTCTCTGCAGAGTCCCAAAACAGGCGTTTTCAGCCCATTACCGGCATATGGAAGAAACAGCAGTAAGCACAGGGAAATATCTGCTTCTAAATCCAAAACGCAGCTATCTAACAGAACGGTTGTCAATGTGTGCACTCAACTTCCAGAGTTAAACCCGTGTGTGGATTCAGAGTCTGCAAACACTTTCTCTGCAGAGTCCCAAAACAGGCGTTTTCAGCCCATTACCGGCATATGGAAGAAACAGCAGTAAGCACAGGGAAATATCTGCTTCTAAATCCAAAACGCAGCTATCTAACAGAACGGTTGTCAATGTGTGCACTCAACTTCCAGAGTTAAACCCTGTGTGTGGATTCAGCAGTCTGCAAACACTTTCTCTGCAGAGTCCCAAAACAGGCGTTTTCAGCCCATTACCGGCATATGGAAGAAACAGCAGTAAGCACAGGGAAATATCTGCTTCTAAATCCAAAACGCAGCTATCTAACAGAACGGTTGTCAATGTGTGCACTCAACTTCCAGAGTTAAACCCGTGTGTGGATTCAGCAGTCTGCAAACACTTTCTCTGCAGAGTCCCAAAACAGGCGTTTTCAGCCCATAACCGCATATGGAAGTAACAGCAGTAAGCACAGGGAAATATCTGCTTCTAAATCCAAAACGCAGCTATCTAACAGAACGGTTGTCAATGTGTGCACTCAACTTCCAGAGTTAAACCCGTGTGTGGATTCAGCAGTCTGCAAACACTTTCTCTGCAGAGTCCCAAAACAGGCGTTTTCAGCCCATTACCGGCATATGGAAGAAACAGCAGTAAGCACAGGGAAATATCTGCTTCTAAATCCAAAACGCAGCTATCTAACAGAACGGTTGTCAATGTGTGCACTCAACTTCCAGAGTTAAACCCGTGTGTGGATTCAGCAGTCTGCAAACACTTTCTCTGCAGAGTCCCAAAACAGGCGTTTTCAGCCCATAACCGGCATATGGAAGTAACAGCAGTAAGCACAGGGAAATATCTGCTTCTAAATCCAAAACGCAGCTATCTAACAGAACGGTTGTCAATGTGTGCACTCAACTTCCAGAGTGAAACCCGTGTGTGGATTCAGCAGTCTGCAAACACTTTCTCTGCAGAGTCCCAAAACAGGCGTTTTCAGCCCATTACCGGCATATGGAAGAAACAGCAGTAAGCACAGGGAAATATCTGCTTCTAAATCCAAAACGCAGCTATCTAACAGAACGGTTGTCAATGTGTGCACTCAACTTCCAGAGTTAAACCCGTGTGTGGATTCAGCAGTCTGCAAACACTTTCTCTGCAGAGTCCCAAAACAGGCGTTTTCAGCCCATTACCGGCATATGGAAGTAACAGCAGTAAGCACAGGGAAATATCTGCTTCTAAATCCAAAACGCAGCTATCTAACAGAACGGTTGTCAATGTGTGCACTCAACTTCCAGAGTTAAACCCGTGTGTGGATTCAGCAGTCTGCAAACACTTTCTCTGCTGAGTCCCAAAACAGGCGTTTTCAGCCCATTACCGGCATATGGAAGAAACAGCAGTAAGCACAGGGAAATATCTGCTTCTAATTCCAAAACGCAGCTATCTAACAGAACGGTTGTCAATGTGTGCACTCAACTTCCAGAGTTAAACCCGTGTGTGGATTCAGCAGTCTGCAAACACTTTCTCTGCAGAGTCCCAAAACAGGCGTTTTCAGCCCATTACCGGCATATGGAAGAAACAGCAGTAAGCCCAGGGAAATATCTGCTTCTAAATCCAAAACGCAGCTATCTAACAGAGCGGTTGTCAATGTGTGCACTCAACTTCCAGAGTTAAACCCGTGTGTGGATTCAGCAGTCTGCAAATACTTTCTCTGCAGAGTCCCAAAACAGGCGTTTTCAGCCCATTACCGGCATATGGAAGAAACAGCAGTAAGCACAGGGAAATATCTGCTTCTAAATCCAAAACGCAGCTATCTAACAGAACGGTTGTCAATGTGTGCACTCAACTTCCAGAGTTAAACCCGTGTGTGGATTCAGCAGTCTGCAAACACTTTCTCTGCAGAGTCCCAAAACAGGCGTTTTCAGCCCGTTACCGGCATATGGAAGAAACAGCAGTAAGCACAGGGAAATATCTGCTTCTAAATCCAAAACGCAGCTATCTAACAGAACGGTTGTCAATGTGTGCACTCAACTTCCAGAGTTAAACCCGTGTGTGGATTCAGCAGTCTGCAAACACTTTCTCTGCAGAGTCCCAAAACAGGCGTTTTCAGCCCATTACCGGCATATGGAAGAAACAGCAGTAAGCACAGGGAAATATCTGCTTCTAAATCCAAAACGCAGCTATCTAACAGAACGGTTGTCAATGTGTGCACTCAACTTCCAGAGTTAAACCCGTGTGTGGATTCAGCAGTCTGCAAACACTTTCTCTGCAGAGTCCCAAAACAGGCGTTTTCAGCCCATTACCGGCATATGGAAGAAACAGCAGTAAGCACAGGGAAATATCTGCTTCTAAATCCAAAACGCAGCTATCTAACAGAACGGTTGTCAATGTGTGCACTCAACTTCCAGAGTTAAACCCGTGTGTGGATTCAGCAGTCTGGCAAACACTTTCTCTGCAGAGTCCCAAAACAGGCGTTTTCAGCCCATTACCGGCATATGGAAGAAACAGCAGTAAGCACAGGGAAATATCTGCTTCTAAATCCAAAACGCAGCTATCTAACAGAACGGTTGTCAATGTGTGCACTCAACTTCCAGAGTTAAACCCGTGTGTGGATTCAGCAGTCTGCAAACACTTTCTCTGCAGAGTCCCAAAACAGGCGTTTTCAGCCCATTACCGGCATATGGAAGAAACAGCAGTAAGCACAGGGAAATATCTGCTTCTAAATCCAAAACGCAGCTATCTAACAGAACGGTTGTCAATGTGTGCACTCAACTTCCAGAGTTAAACCCGTGTGTGGATTCAGCAGTCTGCAAACACTTTCTCTGCAGAGTCCCAAAACAGGCGTTTTCAGCCCATTACCGGCATATGGAAGAAACAGCAGTAAGCACAGGGAAATATCTGCTTCTAAATCCAAAACGCAGCTATCTAACAGAACGGTTGTCAATGTGTGCACTCAACTTCCAGAGTTAAACCCGTGTGTGGATTCAGCAGTCTGCAAACACTTTCTCTGCAGAGTCCCAAAACAGGCGTTTTCAGCCCGTTACCGGCATATGGAAGAAACAGCAGTAAGCCCAGGGAAATATCTGCTTCTAAATCCAAAACGCAGCTATCTAACAGAACGGTTGTCAATGTGTGCACTCAACTTCCAGAGTTAAACCCGTGTGTGGATTCAGCAGTCTGCAAACACTTTCTCTGCAGAGTCCCAAAACAGGCGTTTTCAGCCCTTTACCGGCATATGGAAGAAACAGCAGTAAGCCCAGGGAAATATCTGCTTCTAAATCCAAAACGCAGCTATCTAACAGAGCGGTTGTCAATGTGTGCACTCAACTTCCAGAGGTAAACCCGTGTGTGGATTCAGCAGTCTGCAAACACTTTCTCTGCAGAGTCCCAAAACAGGCGTTTTCAGCCCATTACCGGCATATGGAAGAAACAGCAGTAAGCCCAGGGAAATATCTGCTTCTAAATCCAAAACGCAGCTATCTAACAGAACGGTTGTCAATGTGTGCACTCAACTTCCAGAGTTAAACCCGTTGTGGATTCAGCAGTCTGGCAAACACTTTCTCTGCAGAGTCCCAAAACAGGCGTTTTCAGCCCATTACCGGCATATGGAAGAAACAGCAGTAAGCACAGGGAAATATCTGCTTCTAAATCCAAAACGCAGCTATCTAACAGAACGGTTGTCAATGTGTGCACTCAACTTCCAGAGTTAAACCCGTGTGTGGATTCAGCAGTCTGCAAACACTTTCTCTGCAGAGTCCCAAAACAGGCGTTTTCAGCCCATTACCGGCATATGGAAGAAACAGCAGTAAGCCCAGGGAAATATCTGCTTCTAAATCCAAAACGCAGCTATCTAACAGAACGGTTGTCAATGTGTGCACTCAACTTCCAGAGTTAAACCCGTGTGTGGATTCAGCAGTCTGCAAACACTTTCTCTGCAGAGTCCCAAAACAGGCGTTTTCAGCCCATTACCGGCATATGGAAGTAACAGCAGTAAGCACAGGGAAATATCTGCTTCTAAATCCAAAACGCAGCTATCTAACAGAACGGTTGTCAATGTGTGCACTCAACTTTCCAGAGTTAAACCCGTGTGTGGATTCAGCAGTCTGCAAACACTTTCTCTGCAGAGTCCCAAAACAGGCGTTTTCAGCCCATTACCGGCATATGGAAGAAACAGCAGTAAGCACAGGGAAATATCTGCTTCTAAATCCAAAACGCAGCTATCTAACAGAACGGTTGTCAATGTGTGCACTCAACTTCCAGAGTTAAACCCGTGTCTGGATTCAGCAGTCTGCAAACACTTTCTCTGCAGAGTCCCAAAACAGGCGTTTTCAGCCCATTACCGGCATATGGAAGAAACAGCAGTAAGCACAGGGAAATATCTGCTTCTAAATCCAAAACGCAGCTATCTAACAGAACGGTTGTCAATCTGTGCACTCAACTTCCAGAGTTAAACCCGTGTGTGGATTCAGCAGTCTGCAAACACTTTCTCTGCTGAGTCCCAAAACAGGCGTTTTCAGCCCATTACCGGCATATGGAAGAAACAGCAGTAAGCACAGTGAAATATCTGCTTCTAAATCCAAAACGCAGCTATCTAGCAGAACGGTTGTCAATGTGTGCACTCAACTTCCAGAGTTAAACCCGTGTGTGGATTCAGCAGTCTGCAAACACTTTCTCTGCAGAGTCCCAAAACAGGCGTTTTCAGCCCATTACCGGCATATGGAAGAAACAGCAGTAAGCACAGGGAAATATCTGCTTCTAAATCCAAAACGCAGCTATCTAACAGAACGGTTGTCAATGTGTGCACTCAACTTCCAGAGTTAAACCCGTGTGTGGATTCAGCAGTCTGCAAACACTTTCTCTGCAGAGTCCCAAAACAGGCGTTTTCAGCCCATTACCGGCATATGGAAGAAACAGCAGTAAGCACAGGGAAATATCTGCTTCTAAATCCAAAACGCAGCTATCTAACAGAGCGGTTGTCAATGTGTGCACTCAACTTCCAGAGTTAAACCCGTGTGTGGATTCAGCAGTCTGCAAACACTTTCTCTGCAGAGTCCCAAAACAGGCGTTTTCAGCCCATTACCGGCATATGGAAGAAACAGCAGTCAGCACAGGGAATTATCTGCTTCTAAATCCAAAACGCAGCTATCTAACAGAACGGTTGTCAATGTGTGCACTCAACTTCCAGAGTTAAACCCGTGTGTGGATTCAGCAGTCTGCAAACACTTTCTCTGCAGAGTCCCAAAACAGGCGTTTTCAGCCCATTACCGGCATATGGAAGAAACAGCAGTAAGCACAGGGAAATATCTGCTTCTAAATCCAAAACGCAGCTATCTAACAGAACGGTTGTCAATGTGTGCACTCAACTTCCAGAGTTAAACCCGTGTGTGGATTCAGCAGTCTGCAAACACTTTCTCTGCAGAGTCCCAAAACAGGCGTTTTCAGCCCATTACCGGCATATGGAAGAAACAGCAGTAAGCACAGGGAAATATCTGCTTCTAAATCCAAAACGCAGCTATCTAACAGAACGGTTGTCAATGTGTGCACTCAACTTCCAGAGTTAAACCCGTGTGTGGATTCAGCAGTCTGCAAACACTTTCTCTGCAGAGTCCCAAAACAGGCGTTTTCAGCCCATTACCGGCATATGGAAGAAACAGCAGTAAGCACAGGGAAATATCTGCCTTCTAAATCCAAAACGCAGCTATCTAACAGAACGGTTGTCAATGTGTGCACTCAACTTCCAGAGTTAAACCCGTGTGTGGATTCAGCAGTCTTCAAACACTTTCTCTGCAGAGTCCCAAAACAGGCGTTTTCAGCCCATTACCGGCATATGGAAGAAACAGCAGTAAGCACAGGGAAATATCTGCTTCTAAATCCAAAACGCAGCTATCTAACAGAACGGTTGTCAATGTGTGCACTCAACTTCCAGAGTTAAACCCGTGTGTGGATTCAGCAGTCTGCAAACACTTTCTCTGCAGAGTCCCAAAACAGGCGTTTTCAGCCCATTACCGGCATATGGAAGAAACAGCAGTAAGCACAGGGAAATATCTGCTTCTAAATCCAAAACGCAGCTATCTAACAGAACGGTTGTCAATGTGTGCACTCAACTTCCAGAGTTAAACCCGTGTGTGGATTCAGCAGTCTGCAAACACTTTCTCTGCTGAGTCCCAAAACAGGCGTTTTCAGCCCATTACCGGCATATGGAAGAAACAGCAGTAAGCACAGGGAAATATCTCCTTCTAAATCCAAAACGCAGCTATCTAACAGAACGGTTGTCAATGTGTGCACTCAACTTCCAGAGTTAAACCCGTGTGTGGATTCAGCAGTCTGCAAACACTTTCTCTGCAGAGTCCCAAAACAGGCGTTTTCAGCCCATTACCGGCATATGGAAGAAACAGCAGTAAGCACAGGGAAATATCTGCTTCTAAATCCAAAACGCAGCTATCTAACAGAACGGTTGTCAATGTGTGCACTCAACTTCCAGAGTTAAACCCGTGTGTGGATTCAGCAGTCTGCAAACACTTTCTCTGCAGAGTCCCAAAACAGGCGTTTTCAGCCCATTACCGGCATATGGAAGAAACAGCAGTAAGCACAGGGAAATATCTGCTTCTAAATCCAAAACGCAGCTATCTAACAGAACGGTTGTCAATGTGTGCACTCAACTTCCAGAGTTAAACCCGTGTGTGGATTCAGCAGTCTGCAAACATCTTCTCTGCAGAGTCCCAAAACAGGCGTTTTCAGCCCATTACCGGCATATGGAAGAAACAGCAGTAAGCACAGGGAAATATCTGCTTCTAAATCCAAAACGCAGCTATCTAACAGAACGGTTGTCAATGTGTGCACTCAACTTCCAGAGTTAAACCCGTGTGTGGATTCAGCAGTCTGCAAACACTTTCTCTGCAGAGTCCCAAAACAGGCGTTTTCAGCCCATTACCGGCATATGGAAGAAACAGCAGTAAGCACAGGGAAATATCTGCTTCTAAATCCAAAACGCAGCTATCTAACAGAACGGTTGTCAATGTGTGCACTCAACTTCCAGAGTTAAACCCGTGTGTGGATTCAGCAGTCTGCAAACACTTTCTCTGCAGAGTCCCAAAACAGGCGTTTTCAGCCCATTACCGGCATATGGAAGAAACAGCAGTAAGCACAGGGAAATATCTGCTTCTAAATCCAAAACGCAGCTATCTAACAGAACGGTTGTCAATGTGTGCACTCAACTTCCAGAGTTAAACCCGTGTGTGGATTCAGCAGTCTGCAAACACTTTCTCTGCAGAGTCCCAAAACAGGCGTTTTCAGCCCATTACCGGCATATGGAAGAAACAGCAGTAAGCACAGGGAAATATCTGCTTCTAAATCCAAAACGCAGCTATCTAACAGAGCGGTTGTCAATGTGTGCACTCAACTTCCAGAGGTTAAACCCGTGTGTGGATTCAGCAGTCTGCAAACACTTTCTCTGCAGAGTCCCAAAACAGGCGTTTTCAGCCCATTACCGGCATATGGAAGAAACAGCAGTAAGCACAGGGAAATATCTGCTTCTAAATCCAAAACGCAGCTATCTAACAGAACGGTTGTCAATGTGTGCACTCAACTTCCAGAGTTAAACCCGTGTGTGGATTCAGCAGTCTGCAAACACTTTCTCTGCAGAGTCCCAAAACAGGCGTTTTCAGCCCATTACCGGCATATGGAAGAAACAGCAGTAAGCCCAGGGAAATATCTGCTTCTAAATCCAAAACGCAGCTATCTAACAGAACGGTTGTCAATGTGTGCACTCAACTTCCAGAGTTAAACCCGTGTGTGGATTCAGCAGTCTGCAAACACTTTCTCTGCAGAGTCCCAAAACAGGCGTTTTCAGCCCATTACCGGCATATGGAAGTAACAGCAGTAAGCACAGGGAAATATCTGCTTCTAAATCCAAAACGCAGCTATCTAACAGAACGGTTGTCAATGTGTGCACTCAACTTCCAGAGTTAAACCCGTGTGTGGATTCAGCAGTCTGCAAACACTTTCTCTGCAGAGTCCCAAAACAGGCGTTTTCAGCCCATTACCGGCATATGGAAGAAACAGCAGTAAGCACAGGGAAATATCTGCTTCTAAATCCAAAACGCAGCTATCTAACAGAACGGTTGTCAATGTGTGCACTCAACTTCCAGAGTTAAACCCGTGTGTGGATTCAGCAGTCTGCAAACATCTTCTCTGCAGAGTCCCAAAACAGGCGTTTTCAGCCCATTACCGGCATATGGAAGAAACAGCAGTAAGCACAGGGAAATATCTGCTTCTAAATCCAAAACGCAGCTATCTAACAGAACGGTTGTCAATGTGTGCACTCAACTTCCAGAGTTAAACCCGTGTGTGGATTCAGCAGTCTGCAAACACTTTCTCTGCAGAGTCCCAAAACAGGCGTTTTCAGCCCATTACCGGCATATGGAAGAAACAGCAGTAAGCACAGGGAAATATCTGCTTCTAAATCCAAAACGCAGCTATCTAACAGAACGGTTGTCAATGTGTGCACTCAACTTCCAGAGTTAAACCCGTGTGTGGATTCAGCAGTCTGCAAACACTTTCTCTGCAGGAGTCCCAAAACAGGCGTTTTCAGCCCATACCGGCATATGGAAGAAACAGCAGTAAGCACAGGGAAATATCTGCTTCTAAATCCAAAACGCAGCTATCTAACAGAACGGTTGTCAATGTGTGCACTCAACTTCCAGAGTTAAACCCGTGTGTGGATTCAGCAGTCTGCAAACATC